>NW_027176750.1:633823-716030 GCF_023349555.1 Cebidichthys violaceus
TTTGTATTTGATAAACAGTAAATCCATTAAATTCAGTGCCCAACGCTATTATTCAAGCTACTGTAGCCATAGTTTTCATCCACTCTGGCTGTTTATTTGTCAGCAAATTGATGAGTCTTTCATCATACAGAAGTGCAGCCCACTAATATTATGCAGTGGCTGGACTTTAGGGGTGAAGTTACTCTTCAGGCCACATTTCTAATAAATTTTAGATTTATGGAAGCCACAACGTGGCTCTTAGTGCCAAGGTTTATATAAATACATATAAATAATCTTTATTGTGTCTCCTTCACTTCTAAACCATAAGATGTCCAGGTTACAGATTGCAGGTTACTACCTGGCGGAGATGGACGGACAGGCTTGACTATCCGTTATTTGTGTGTTTGCGTGAAACCTTTAAATCTCTCCTATTAACGAGAGCTCTTGGCCTTTCAATCTCTTTGTCCACCAACAACACCCTGACTGGCTATTTAAACCTTTTCTTCAAACCTCATTTAACTTGAATAAACCCGCCGACGTTAAATATCGGCCTCATCTGCTTTTCTAAAGGCAGACTTTACCCATCATCCTCCTCACCAGAGAAGAATAGAGAGAAGAGAAAAGGTCACTTTGTGATCGAAGACTCTTTTGTCAGTTGAAGGTTGTGACTCTTCAGTCTCCTTCTGAAAAAAATGAGGAGGAGGCGGATGCTTGAATCCTTCACCTCCATTGCGGTATTTCTCTTTTCCCTCTAAAGACATTTGTAAAAGATGTTCAGTTGTCAAGTTCTGTCTTTAGTCGGAGACAGAAATGACCTGATTTTCCGTCTTTGAGGAGAAGTTTTCAGGAGAGCAGGGGTGTAAAAGTTTGTCTTCAGCAGGAGAAGGGGACTAAGCTGATTCCGTGAAAACCCAGAGGTGGTGAACGTTTGAACTCCTTAATGCCGACGATAGAGATGTTATTCTTTTAGGAAAAGCTGCGGGGGTGCACCATTAAGCCCCTGGCCTCCTTTTTATGTCTCCTCCTTCTGACGGTTTCGGAGGAGAAAGTTTGGAAATAAAAATACAAGTGGGAGAGAGGTAAAAGTTTTGTCTTCTCTGCTTCCAGTCAGAGTTGGAAATGGCCTCGTTCTGGAGAAGGTGGAAGTTTAACTCCTTTACCTCTTGAAGGACTTTGAAGGAAGTTGCTTCTGGTTTAACAAGGGTTTAGGACAGGAACGGCCCTTTTCTCTCTGAAGGTGAAAATATTAAAATGTATAAGACAGAAGGTTTGTCCTGTTATCAGCCATGTCAGTGGAAAAGTCTGATAAACAACTATTTGATGGATTGTTATAATTGTTTTAACAGATATTCATGGTTCCCAGAGGATGAATCCATCTGACTCTGATGATTATTCTTCTAGCGCCACCACAAAAAATCAGAACCAGATCAGAATCCGGTTTATTGCCAAGAAGGTTTTCACATACGAGGACTTTGCTTTGGTGTAATAAACAACAAGAAACATTATAAGAGAAAATCAAATCAAAGTATTTAAATATAGAACAGAAGAAAATTACAGTAAAATATGAAATAAATATTCAATATATATAATTTAAATGAAACAGCTGTTTGTAAGAGATGATAGTTTTGTTCAAAAATGTTCAAAAAAGTGTCCACTGAATATGCAAAGGTTTATGAATGTGTGAATATAAAAACAGCAAATGTGTGCAATGTACAGAGATAATAGTCCCAGAGAACATCTTTTATTTCACTTTAACTCTCCTCCTATCAACATATTTAACGTTAGTTGTTATGTAATTAATATCTGTAATAATCTGAAGAAAAAACAGATCAGAAAAAAAACAAAACAGAATATTATATTTTTGTAGGAAAGTTCTAGAGTTCATTTGCATATTGTCACATTTGTGTTTGCTGCATCTGTGTCGGTCTCCTTAACAATGACTAATAGCGTGTGCTACTTTAAATCAGGACCCATGGCAAATTCTATATTATCTATTAAAACTGCATCTTGTTGAAAGTCTACTTTTACCATAAATCGTTTCTACAGTCTCATTGAGGTAAAACAGTTAAAAAACGAGCCCAAAAGAATTGAGCACTGCAGAAAATACTTCTCTTCTAAGTGGAACCCTTTAAAATGTGGACGACTAATATCTGAATTCCTCCCCTGAAGCCTTTAGGGCCAATAAAACAAAGATCCACATGAGAATACACACCTGGAGAGGAAATGCATCATTTGTTCATGGCTCCACTCCTACACAGCTGACAGATGTTTCATTCGAGCAACATGAGAGTGAACATTAAAAAGCTCAGTGAGGAGCAAAATAAACTTTAGTGTAATAAATCAAAGTGTTGTGTTTAAGGAGCCGAGTGGGAGGAGGAAGGGAGGACGTCAAAATGAAATGAAAGCAAGACGTGATAATTCTTTTCACACATTTCTTTCCTCTGGGTGGTTTAGCAGTGATTTGTTAGGGTGACGTTTTATTGCTGCCTTCTGGCTGCTATTAACACTTCTGAGAGGACATATCAGAAATCCTTCCTAGAGTACTCTTACACTGCAAGTCGTCCAATTTACCTCGTAAACTCGGCTGGTATCGGGTCGCTTTGGCTGGTGAATCTGCAGGGAGGAGGTTTTAACAAAGTTACAGGAAACCTCACACGCTGGTTCGCGCCGTCAGCGACAGCGGACGCTCTAATTGCCGAGCGCTGCGCTGCTGAACGGCTCTGCTAATTAAATTTGAGTTGCTGGGGATCAGGAGTGTGACGGAGAGGTTGGAAAGTACCGAGAGAAAAAATAAAAAGTGTGTGACTTCCTCCTGCCTTGACAAAAATCTTTCCCCTGTAGTCCTCCGCTTCTGAATCCTCCTGTAGACGTGATAATAAACCTTTCCTTTTGAATGAACGTAGTGAAGGAAAACTGTACAATGCATCTCTCCAAGATGTAGTGGAGTAGAGGTACAAAGTCACCTGAAAAGAAAAGACTCAAGTACCTCAAATGTACTCAATGGTACAGAGTTTAGAAAATATGAGGTTTTGTTATTGATTAATCTACCCAACAGCTGAAACGATTGATCCATTAATCAATTAGTCCATATTTGCTGCTTTTCCTTTTAATAATGTTAATAATTGTAACGTATTAATAATGTTGAGGTTTGGACAACATTACGGTTCCTCCTCAGGTAAACACTGTCCGCACTGTCCCGTTTAAGTCTCAAAACCCGGAAATAAGTCAATATTTTACACTTCCGGTTCCCTAGTCTCACAGTAAATTTCATATTTTGAATGAGTTCTTGCTTAGATGCCTGAAATAAAGTCTGTGGTTAACACAAGCTTCAGATATTTGCTCTACGACATAAGATGCGTCAGTTAATATCCCTCTCAGGAATTTTGAAGCTTTTAAATGTCTTAAAAAATACAGTTTCCTACAAGTAGTCGAATGAGACTCCTAACCCATCTCACCAATTTGTCCTTCTTCACAGCCTTGTTGTTTATACTCGCTCTTATGCGACTCTGGTGTGGTTCTTTAAAAGCCTAACGTTATCGTTTTTACTTGTTCCTATAAGTGGTAAAAATAGTGTTAATCCTCTTCCTCCTCCTCCTCCTCCTCCTCCAGGACTGTCTATTCGCAGCGTCTGCTGGCGAGCCGACCGAATCCTGGCGGGAACACAAGACAGCGAGATCTTTGAGGTGAGAAGGGAGACAAATGAGAGGGAACAGCCCCATGTTGCTCCTCCCTGCAGAGACGCTTTTATTTTGGTGAGCTACACGCTGGCTCCTCATTGGCTCACATTCAGTTAACCTCACTGCAGCGTGTGATATCCAGTCAGCAGTATTCAAGATCAACTAAACCGAGACCAAGTAAAGACCCAGACCAGACCAGTGGGAGTCCCACACTGCATGACACACTTATGATAAAATGTGTGGAACCGGAAAAAACCAAAGGCACTCCTCAAATTGATCTGAAAGATCTACATTTCCATAAAAACACCCACAGAAAAAGAAATTAAGATTCCTCTCTCATTGCCATATACACTCTATGTGTGTATTTATAAGTCCTCCTTGGTGAAATAATTACAAGGCGTTGCAGAGGTGAGTTTTATTTGCCCTGTGAGCATTCACACTAATGACTTTAACAAGTAAATCAGACAATACGCAGGCAATTTAGTAATAAGTAACCAAATGTAAGTACTCTGTATGCAGAATGGCTCATTTCAGAGTAATATATATATATATATATATATATATATATATATTGGATTATTGGATTATAATGATTGACACATTAATGTGTTCAACACTTTAATGTTGCAGTTGGTTAAATGACTTTTTATACTGCTGGGTTGCTTAATATATAATAATGCATGCAACAATTTGAAAATAGTTGCCAGTTAATCTTCTGTCAATTGATCAATGGACTAATCATTTCAGCTCTACTTGTATAAACTTGTTATGTAGTTCAATTAATAGCAAAACATCATATTGTATAGATGTGTTTTTTGTGTAGAAATCTCAATTTGTAAAGAAACTAAAGATCTCGAATGAATGTAGTGGAGTAGAAGTAGAAACTAGTACTAGAGTACTAAAGGTATTTAGACACAACTCAACCTAAACTTGATAGTCAAGGGTCGAAGTAGCATCAGTTAAAAGCAGTGGTGTGAAGTAGCTCAGCGTCTTTCTGCGTCCAGGTGATGGTGAGGGATCGGGACAAGCCGCTGCTCATCATGCAGGGACACAGCGAGGGCGAGCTCTGGGCGCTGGACATTCACCCCAAAAAACCTCTGGCTGTCACCGGCAGCGACGACCGCTCCGTCAGGTCAGTGCACGGACGCTCACGCTCACGCACATGTTTTTTTTTTGGAGTTGATTTGCAGTGTGACGGTTTCTGCTCGTCTCCAGCATCTGCTCGCTGTTTGCTGAGATTCCCGAGAGACCAATTATGAATGAACACACACAGTCAGCTGAACACGGCGGATAAACACAGAAAGATGCTGACATGTTTGTTGGCTTTCCTTTTTCATATATGATTTCTAGCATACCGCATATGCACTGCAGAGTGATAATCCTGGCAGGATTTAAATGTAATAAACTATAATTAAAAAAAGGTAAAACAGCTGCTGCCACCATACCTTGAGAGAGCTTTTAAGTATTGCAAAACTTGTGTAGTGTTAAGTTATCTGATGAGTCTTTTAAACACCAATCTGTTGTCTCACACTGGATCGTATTTCATGTCTCACCAGTAACAACACACTCCCACCGAGCAGCCCCCTGCACTGAATCCCTGCTTTCTTTTTTTCTGTCGCTTATTCTCCTCAACGTTTTGTGAATTCGACTTCTGAGTCTAGAACCGAAAACCTTACAGGTTCTTAAAGGTTCAGGTTATTTGAAAGTTACAGGTTGTTAAGTTACTGTTGTGGAAAAGGTTTATAAGTGTGTATCTTATTTGATATACCTTAATCTAACTGTGTGTGTGTGTGTGTGTGTGTGTGTGTGTGTGTGTGTGTGTCAGGCTGTGGAGTCTGGTGGACCACGCCCTCATCGCTCGCTGCAACATGGAGGAGGCGGTGCGGAGCGTGGCGTTCAGCGTGGACGGATACCAGCTGGCTCTGGGCATGAAGGACGGATCCTTCACTGTGCTGAGAGTCAGGTAGCACACACACACACACACACACGCGCGCGCACACACACACACACACACACACACACACACACACACACACACACACACACTGAATTAAAATCTCATATTGCTTTTTTGCATCGTGGCATTTTTCTATGTCCGCCTCAGAGACATGACGGAGGTCGTTCACATCAAAGACAGGAAGGAGGTGATCCATGAGATGAAGTTTTCTCCAGACGCAGCGTACCTCGCCGTCGGCTCCAACGACGGACTCGTGGACATCTACGCCGTCGCCCAGAGATACAAGAAGGTAGGCATGGAGGCACTTTGGCATCGAAGCTCATGATAAAAAGCTCCTTTGCTAGTATGAATGATTTTATTCTCATATGAAGAAAAAAACATTTTGTCGATGTCAATACCTGCATGTAGAATAACTCTGTCTGTCTGTCTGCCTGCCTGTCTGTCTGTCTGCCTGTCTAACTGTAGGTAGGAGAATGCAGTAAATCAGCCAGTTTCATCACTCACCTGGATTGGTCTCTGGACAGCAAAATCCTGCAGACCAATGACGGAGCCGGCGAACGCCTCTTCTACCGAATGCCCAGTGAGTCGCTACAGTCTAATGATGCACTAATTATTTTCTAAAGTCAAGAGACAGTTTTCTATATCGTAGTGCAACAATGTGCATCATTCGCTCCTTGTTTTACAACAAGCACTTAAGGCCGAGTTTTAGTCAAAAATATTTATTTGAGAAAAAAAGTCTTCATTCCGAGAAATTCTACAATTCCTAATTCTGCAAAGCACACTATTTCAAGATAGACTTTTACAATATATACTGTATAAATATATATATATATATATACATAGATTTTAGTGAATGTTTTTTATACTCAGCAGCCTGTGTGTCAAAAGAATAATGTGGCACTCTGGAATATATATGTTACTCCTTATTATCTCAGGTTTTAAGATATTTAAATAGAATCAAGAGTCAAAATTAACTAGACACTCCAGACAAGTGAGTCTTTAAATCCCAGGTCATGTCTGCAACACCTCTCTTAGCAATATCTCAAAAAAAAAATTATTAAATTCAAGAGGAGGTTAGATAGCATTTTAGCATGATGTAAAATGTCCCCTCTTAAATCCCTAAGTCCCCTGTTGGAGAGTGTGTAATGATCAGAGCAAGCTGAAAACACACACATACTCCAGACTACAGGAGACGTGTGTGTGTGTGTGTGTGTGTGTGTGTGTGTGTGTGTGTGCGGTGCCGATGTACCAGACTGTTAACAGAACCGAGTCCAGCAAGAAAGATTCAAATCGGCACCGTCCACACATTTCCTTTTTCTTGCTTCTGTCTGTGAGAAAACGATTACTGTTGATAAAATTGTGCACATAGGCTGTTTGTTATCATTAGCATCAGCTGAAAGATAAACGGGTGAAACTTTTGCTGCAGAAATGGAAAAGTTCATTATTTCGTCGATGGTTAAAATGCTTTCTTTGTCCGCCTCCTGCAGTGGGGAAGCCGATTGTCAGTAAGGAGGAGGTGAAAGGTCAGCGCTGGGCGTCCTGGAGTTGCGTCCTGGGCTCCGATGTCGGCGGCATCTGGCCTAAATACTCTAACCTAACTGAGATCAACGCAGTGGACGCCAATCACGCTGCTGCTGTACTTGTGACCGGGGACGACCTCGGCCTCGTTAAGCTCTATCGCTTCCCCTGTCTGAGGAAAGGTCTCTACCGCTCTCTATTTTGGTGTCTTTTATGCTTTCTTCTCTCTGTATTGTTGTTAAATGTGAGTCGTCTTGTTTCCTCCAAGGAGCTAAATTCAAGAAGTACATCGGTCACTCTGCCCATGTGACCAACGTCCGCTGGTCACATGACCTGCAGTGGGTGCTGACCACAGGTGGGGCCGACCACGCCCTCTTCCAGTGGAGGTTTCTGCCGGAGTCGGTCATGAACGGAGGACCGGACACCAACATACAAGGTGGGAAAACCGGGAAGAGTTGAGAAGAAAATGTGTGAAGCACATTAGATGATGAGGAACAAAATAGAGTCAAGTACGGGTAGATTTCATTACAGTAGAGTAGATGCAAACAGGGCGTCTCCAATGGGTTCCAGGTTATTTTCTTGGTTTGGGTTTATGGGTCCAGATTTGAGTTCCACGGTTTCTGTAAGTGGTGCCAGGTGGTTTTCTTGAGACTTTAGGGCTACTCATGTAAGTTTTAAGGGTCTCTTCAGTGGTTCCAGGTTTCAGAGGGTCCAAAAGATGTATTTGTGAGAGTTCCCCTGAAAAGACCCTTAAATGGTTCCAGGTTTTGTTGCCGGTATCACATAATGGGGTTCAACAAAGGTTAAAGGGTGAATGTACATGAATTGTTGTAATTATCTATTCCATTACTGAAAAGTAAGTAAGCAACTACAGAAAGTACAATGGGGCTAAATTGAACAAATATGTAGATCAGCTATGTAATAAATGTCTGCAATGGACAGTTTGGGTAGTAATGTGAACGTTGGGTGAATTCACTCAATTAACCAAATCACTGGTTTAGATAATGAAGTCACACAGACGTTGTCTGTCTGTCCGTCTCCTCTGTAGACAGTCACGGGGACTCCAACAGCGAGGAGTCGGACAGCGACGTGTCGGATGTGCCGGAGCTCGACTCCGACATCGAGCAGGAAACACAGATCCACTACGACAGACAGGTAGGCCCCTGAGCAAGGCACCGAACCCTCAGCTGCTCCAGCGTGGTTTTTTTAACGGAGCGGCTTGTAGAAACGTTTTTTTAACGGAGGGCTGCACTGCATCGGCTCCTCGTTCCTCTTCAGCCTCAGCCTCGGCAGGGCTCTGTGCAGTTGCCATGGCGATCCTAAAACACACCTTATCTCCAAACCCAGCCGCTGTCTGGCACACGTCCTCGTGACTACCATTTGTCGGGGCGCCGCCAGTGTTGCAACAATGTGCTGTTTGGAGATAGAGCTCAAAGTATGTGTGTGTGTGTGTGTGTGTGTGTTTAGATTCAACAGTAAAGTTTAATTGGAAAGAGCAGAAAAACATGGATTATTATTTTTTATTGTAATCCCTCATCCTTTTTGCTCTGCCCTGCTTCTCTTTTTACAATTTCCTTCTCCCCTTTTTTTTTTTACATCCTTTCTCCCTACCTCCCTCTCTTTAGTGTCCTCCTCCCCTCTTTTCGTTTTTTTGCGAACTGAAATATCTCAACAAGTGTTGAGTGGATTTGCAAAGACTTTAATGGTCCCCAGCTTGGTTCTTGTGGCGATCCTCTGATGTTTCCTCTGGTGCAACCATGAGGTTGACATTTTTAATTACATTTGTTAACACCAATCGGATCAATCGTGATGAGACTTTGTACAGATATTCATAGATGAAAATGCATAACTTATCTCCACCTTGTCAGATTTACCAAAGCATATCTGACAAGACAACGTTTTAATGTGTCCAATGCTTTGGTTTATAATAAAATACATTCAGAACAAATGACATTCCCTTCAGCCTCAGTTGTACAAATGTTAGCATGCTAACACGCTAAACTATGATGGTGCACATGGTAAACATTATTCCTGCTAAACACGTTGAGCTGCAGACTCAGAGTCTCGTTTCAGTTGTAAATGAATTACTCTCATAATCAGTGTTTAGCTCACACCCACTTAGAAGATGGACATACATGTTTTTATTTGATAATTTATAGATTATTAGAAAATGAAGATGAACAGCGAAGGTGAAAGGTTAACAGAGAGGAAGAGTTGAGTTAGACGTTCGATGTTTGGCTCACAACCACCCAGGAGGAGGAATTTTGTCGATTTTCCTTTGAGATGATTATACAGTTATGAGAAAACAGGAAAAGTTGTGGAGAGAACAGGGAGTCTAGACTCCCGACACAGTGAAATGGTCTGTAACCTCGCAGAGCTGATCCACCGTGACGCTCCGGAAATATGCAGTTTTTGTAAATGAAAAGCAGCATGAAAGTGGAGCGCTGCCAGTCCCAAACCTCCTGGGAGCAAAGTCTCTCCCTGTGAAACTCTCAGACGGCTGAAACACGCCAACTCACCCTCAACAGAACAATTTGCATGAAAAATGAGCAGGCGTATTCGCTGCTGAGTGCGAAAACACTGCAGCCTGTGTTCAGTTTCATTCTCTAAGCGATAAAAGAGGAGCCGAGAAACGTCTACACAGCAGATGTCTTGTTGTTATGTTGAGATTATTTATTAATGATTGTGTCTACGATGTCAGAGATGATGTATGATTTCATTTTCTTGATGAAATGAAGATGATCAGTGAGCCAGATGCTGTCCGACACTGTCCACCCCGCACCATGTTGATGGGACACTTTGAGACAAATAATATTGATAACGCAACATGAGAAAAGATTATATTAATTTTGTCACTTTGTTGTCATATCATTCTTTGTCTTACTATTTCGGGGATAATCAAAGTGTTGGAACTACAATTCCCGTTTGAGGGTTTTAAATAGGAAGTATAATGTTATATGGATTTAGTGATTTGGTTACAGTCTGAGCCCTATAGTTTGTAGTGAAACTTCCCGACCCCGTTCCTGTTCCCCAGAGGATGAACCCGTTAGATTTTGATCTGGCTCTCAGCAGCTCCACTATTGTCTTAATTAAAAAAAGCTAAATAATCATGACGTTGTTTTTTTCTGTTCAACACTTTTATGTTGACTTTTCGCTGTTGGATTATGACACAGCTTGGCATATGTGAAAAATGAGCGTGTGTGTGTGTGTGTGTGTGTGTGTGTGTGTGTGTGTGTGTGTGTGTGTGTGTTTATGCAGGTGTATAAGGAGGACCTGCCTCAGTTGCGACAGCAGAGCAGAGAGAAGAAACTGCAGGTTGGATCTCTGAAGAGACAGACAGGACCAGACCAAGGCCTCCGGCTGCAGTTTGTTCACGGGTAACAAATCCGTTTGATTTTAATAACTCATTTATGTTTCAGCATAATTTCTGCTCATGTTCACAATTTTCTACATATTCAAAATATTTCCCACATATTTTTGTTCTGAGATTTCCAGAATACATTGTTGGAATATTTTGAGAAAATGTCAAAATATTACGAGAATAATAATAATTTATAAAAGCATAATCATGATCATAAAAGGACTACCCAACATGTGTAGAACACAAATTGGAATTGAAAGTTTGGTTTTATCTGGAATATAGAAATGTTACATTATTAGCATTGAGGTAAACTATTAATGTTGCTTGATACAATAGTTTAACAGAACATTTTATGATTCTAAAACAATATTAGGGCCTCTGAGGGTCCAGTTCAAGAGAGATAGCAGGTCCTAACCCTGTGTTTTTAATAATACTTAATACACTTTCTAAACACCTATTAGAAACAAATTCCTCCTCAATTATACAAATAATAACAGGGAAGTCTGATTTATTTGTCTTTTATAAAATACTGCTTCTTTCTCAGTTTAGGTAACAGAGTGAGAAGACTTTCCACCTTTGCCTCAGGCTCAGGTTTTTAGTGAAGGAGAAATAATGAATTACAGAAATAATGTCCTTTTAAGTTGTAAGACCTCATAGTGAGAGCTTCAAACAGTAATTACAGTATGTTGAGAAAAGAGGGCTGAGTTGTGACATTGTGCCGCCCTTCTTCAATTACCGATGACCCTACAGATGCATGTGTTGACTTCTGTTATTTATACAGGCCTGAAAAAGGATGTGTTAAAAGGCGAACGATGTCCACGGAGGCTGGGTTGTGCGGCGCCTTGTCAGTATGACTGTCGACCCTTTTCCATAAATTACTGAGCTCTTATTTTTCAGACTGCGACACAGAAACACAATCACAGAGATAAATGTCTGGTTGGTTGGTAACAATTAATACTGTGTGTGTGTGTGTGTGTGTGTGTGTGTGTGTGTGTGTGCAGGTACCGTGGCTACGACTGCAGGAACAACCTGTTCTACACTCAGGGGGCAGAGGTGTTGTACCACGTGGCGGCGGTGGGCGTGGTCTACAACCGGCAGCTGCACAGCCAGCGCTTCTACCTCGGCCACGACGACGACATCCTGAGCCTCAGCATCCACCCGCTGAAGGACTACGCTGCTACGGGACAGGTACACACACACACACACACACACACACACACACACACACACACACACACACACAAGATCTGTATGAAGGATCTGTGAATAAACTCATGTAATGTGTGTGCAGGTGGGGAGGGACCCGGCCATCCATGTGTGGGACATCCAGACTCTGAAGTGTCTCTCTTTGCTAAAAGGTTTCCACCAGAGAGGAGTGTGTGCTCTGGACTTCTCAGGTAACATGTGTGTGTGTGTGTGTGTGTGTGTGTGTGGACATCTGTCTTAACAAGGAATAATTTGAGTTTCAGTTCCTGGAAAGTGAGGACATTTATGCTCCTCCACAGAATCCTTTACTTTTCAGCCTTCAGATCAATGTGCATTCCTTGTCCACCATTTTGATCCAGACTGAAGTCTTTCCACAGCGAGAGTTGATCTGGTTTAATGGATGTAGCAGCGAGGATCAGTGGCTGCGATCGAGATGCCACCGGTGTGCAGGATTACATAGAAATCAATGGGTGTGGGTGTTTTGATGCACGGCACACACCAACTGTGTGTGCGGCATTTTGTTGTTTCTTATGCGCCTGGCAGTGGTGGAACCTAACTAAGTACACTTACTCAAATACTGTACTAAAGTACAGTTTTGAGGTACTTGTACTTTATGCAACTTTTTGCTTATATATACCACTACATTTATTTGACAACATTAGTAACTTTCCAGATTCAGATTGTTCATACAAACTATAAATCATCTAATAAATGATGATGTGTTATTATAGATTAAACTACCCAGCAGTGTATTAAGTGATTAAACTGAGCTCCACCTTTACCAGCTGCACCATTAAAGTGATGGACACATTAATGCATCGATATATATATATATATATATATATATATGATCCAATAATAAAATGTACTGTATGTCAATCTGAAATGGGTCATTCTGCATGATGAGTACTTTTACTTTTTGTACTTTGAGTATATTTTGATGATAATACCTGTATGAGTTTCTACTTGCGTAAAATACAATACTTTGGAAAAGGAATTATTATTTTTTTTACTCTGAGCCTATAGTGGTATAAACACAACAGTTGGTATCGTGTTTGAAAACCCTCCTGATATATTTCCTCTCTGTGATCCGGATGCAGCTGATGGAAAGAGTCTGGTGTCAGTGGGAGTCGATGACGGACATTCAATTGTTGTCTGGGACTGGAAGAGAGGAGAGAAACTCGCTACTGCCAGGTACACAACTGACACGACAATATTGAACAACAACTGCTGCCATCACTACTAAACCTACATCACTGCCACTACTATATTACTACTTCAGGTACAAGTAATGTAACGTTGGTGTTTATGTGGAGGAGAGGGCAGCAGCTAACGACTACGGTCTTATGCTCTATAGTGCTGTTCATCCTGAACATCCTATATCTGTATGTACTTGTTCTCCTTTTCTGCAGGGGTCACAAGGAGAAGATCTTTGTGGTGAAGTGTAATCCCATGCTGATGGACAAACTGGTCACTGTGGGAATCAAACACATCCAGTTCTGGCAACATGCAGGTAAAACTTCATTCGTGTTTTTGCAACAAAGTAGTTTTTGTGTGTTTTGTTTTTTGAGAATCTGGACGCTTGAACGTGAAAGTTTCCATATAACTGTTTTCTGGTTTTGCCGGTTGTGTTGTTTTTCATTCCTAATATGATCGCCGTGAATTAATTTACACTCTATTGTCCTCTGCTGACCTTTTTGCTGCTTCAACAGCCGGTGTCCCAAAAGAGACAATTAAAGTCTGAAATAAATCCAATGTAGACTCCTCTGGGTAGCATTGGTGACATTTTTGTGACAGGTGAAAAGGAGAGTGGGATGGTTGACAATTAGTTTGCTGCAGATTGCATCAAAATTCATACTTCTTCTTGCAGTCATAATGCAGTCATATCTAAACACACATAATACACATATTTCCAGATTCATCCTTATCCTTCCAGAGGATTTCATTACCTTTAAATATTCGTACAGAAATTAGCTCAGAAATCATGAAAAACAAAAATAATTCCAAAATGAAAAATACTACTGCTTGCAAGACATTAAAATGTAAATTACAATCACAAAGTAACACCTTGAATACACACCATAGATTAGAACAGTATCCAAAAACATTTGACATTTGCCACATCAAGTTTTTATTCAACGTTTGTTGTTGATTAATAAAGTTGTGTCTGATGGGGTGCTTCTCTGTCGGTCCTCCAGGCGGCGGTCTGACGTTCAGGCGCGGTGTGTTCAGGAGCGTCGGCCGTCCGGAGACTATGATGTCTGTGTGTTACGGCCGCAGCGAGGCGCTGGTGTTCTCCGGCGCCGCCACCGGAGACGTTTACATCTGGAAGGAAGCGCTGCTGCTGAAAACAATCAAAGCCCATGACGGACCGGTGTTCGCCATGTTCTCCCTCGACAAGGTGAGGAGGACAGGTGTGTGTGTGTGTGTGTGTGTGTGTGTGTGTGTGGGGGGGGGGGGGGGGGGGGGTGTTAGGGAGATGCTTCTAACTGCTTCATGAAAGTCAAGCGATTCTTCAAGTTGAGTCAGAAACGTCTTTTACGTCGATGTTCGAGATGAAAAACTCAAAACAATAAATCAAAGTACAAATACTGCTGTGCTTTTAAAAAAGAGCTCCTTATAACTAAAAGGGAAACATGAAATATTATATTATGTATTAAACAGCCAAGGATTTAAAGGATTAAGTCTTTTCTTATTCGCTGGATCTTCAAACAACAACACACCTCCTCCTGCTGCTGTTTTTAAATTCATCATTTCATCCTGAACCGCCTCAACTGATTCTTTTCGACCTCGAGAAGCAGCAGTTCTCCTCTGAGCTCTAATTATGACTTCTGTATCCCATAATTATGACGTACTAATTAATAATTATGACTTACCATCTCATAATTACAAGACAAGATCTCAGAATTACGAGATAACAGGTGTGACAGTGTATTCTGTGACCTGATTAGGAATTTCCGCTTTATTCCCACTGCAGTCCTTTGCATTACAAGCTATATTTGATCTTTCAACATGCTTTTATTTTGATAGTTGTGTCCAAATTGCATCATAACATTTAGATGGGGTCACAAATTATGCTACTTTGCATTTCTGATGTACAACTTTGTATGTATTCATCACTTTAATTTTAAAGCTGTTAAAGGTGGAGCTGACCTCAACTGCTTTAGAATTTATCTAAAATATTATAATCATAATTTATTTTTCTGAATCTGCAAATTTAACTAAGTTTATAAAAAAAAAAATAGTGGCGTGAAAGAAGACATTTTTACTTCCACGGCAGTTGGATTGTCGTGATGGCATAAGAGCCCGTGAAAATCGCAGGATTACATATCGCACAAAAATTAATCTCTTTAGGCTTGGAGTAACTACTGACATCTGTGGGCGTGGCTTATGTGGGCGACTGTTTGCTGCTACAGCAATAGTTACATCAGAACTGGAGAATATTTCTTCATTGAAAGTCGAGTCAAAGAACGTCACTGAAGGCTTTTCTAGACGGAAAAAAACTCAACTCGCTTCGGGAGAAGTTTGATTGACAGATGGATCATCCAATCACCAGCCTTGAATCTTTTGAAGTCATTTTCTCTGTGTATGTCTGTACAATGTACAACATACTTACTGTTATGCTTGCATTCTGTCTTATTGAGATATTTTGCTCTCGTAATTCTGAGATACAGAAGTCATAATAACAAGATATGGTCTTTTTTCCCCTCTGGTGAATGTGTTTCAACCTCCTCAACACTTGCTCTCAGTGTTTGTCATTTTGAGCAGAAATGTTGGCTAATTGCCAAAAAACTAAATGTAGGAGTGAGCAGACGTGTAGTAGATTTAAATTTATTTTGCTGTTGGCCTTCCATCTGTTTCTCTCTCTCACTCTCTCTCTGTCTCTCTCTCTCTCTCTCTCTCTCTCTCTCTCTCTCTATCTCCCATCTTCTCTCTCTCTGTCATTGTTTTAACTCCCTCTCTTCATTCAGTGTACGACTCTCTCTCTCTTTTTATGTAACAGGATTTACGGACAGACGAGCCGATAGAGAGACTGACAGGAGAGTCTAGATTTACCAAAAACTCCTTTAAATCCACAAAACCTCGTCCCTTGTTAGCTCATGTTCAACCTGATTTCATATGACATTTTGTCATCTGTTTCTTTCTTTTTTTTTTTTACTTTATTCAGAAAAACTTGATTCGTCATTTGTACTTGAAGGCAGCGTCTGTATGTGAACATTGTCAGGTTTTCATCTTCAACATACAAATTCAATTTTAGATTGATTCTTCTTTCCTCTTTCTCTTCAGCAAGATGCACATTATAACCTACATCTTCATCTCCCAGTGAGCTCTTGAAATTGTCATTAAATTACAGCAATTTGACTTTTAACTAAAGTGTTGCAGAGTCGGTGATGTGTGTCTGTTCACATCTGAATGACAGCAGCGCACTTTGCTTTCAAACAGACGTCTGCATCCCAAACCAAATCAGGGCCTCGTGTCCCAAAAGCATCTTAAGGCAAAGATGATCTTCAAAAATCCACGTTACGAACCTGGTAGCACACGGTGGAATACTTTACCCATAAAATGATCTTTTGTTTCTCAATTGCTTTGAATTCTTCAAGGAAACTTGTATCTTCATCTCTTCTGGCTGAAATCAAACGTTCCAGGTGGTAAATGTTCAGGTTGTTTTTCTACAAACATGGAGACGAAAAATAAGGAATGCTGTTGTGACATGTGACCGTCTGACTCTCAGCCTCCGGTCAGGAGCTTTATAACCAAATGAATGAAACCATGAAATGAACCAAATGAAGTGTGTAACATCATCTGCTGCTCACACCTGTCTGCTCACACCTGTCTGCTGCTCACACCTGTCTGCTCACACCTGTCTGCTGCTCACACCTGTCTGCTCACACACCTGTCTGCTGCTCACACCTGTCTGCTCACACCTGTCTGCTGCTCACACCTGTCTGCTCACACACCTGTCTGCTGCTCACACCTGTCTGCTCACACCTGTCTGATGCTCACACCTGTCTGCTCACACACCTGTCTGCTCACACACCTGTCTGCTGCTCACACCTGTCTGCTCACACACCTGTCTGCTCACACACCTGTCTGCTGCTCACACCTGTCTGCTCACACACCTGTCTGCTGCTCACACCTGTCTGCTGCTCACACCTGTCTGCTCACACCTGTCTGCTGCTCACACCTGTTTACTCACACCTGTCTGCTCACAACTGTCTACTCACAACTGTCTACTCACAACTGTCTACTCACACCTGTCTGCTCACACCTGTCTGCTGCTCACTCAAGCTTTGCTGACTAAAGAGAAAAGGTGGTTGTGCAATAATTTATAACTCTAAAATCTAGAAATGAGGAAAAGTACAACATTGTCCATTTCCAAGTGTTCACTTTTACAGAACATCATTATCAGAGTTCAGGGTCTCAGTGAAAGTTTTATGACTCAAAGCAAAAACTAACTTTAAAAAAATGAGTAAAAATAGACTCTATCCGACACAACGTCGACTGTGTGAGCTTCTTCAGAGGAAACATCAAACAGATGTGAAGATCTCAGGCTGAGTGGGAGGGTGAGAGAGGAAAAATCTTGTCAGAGGAGGATGACAAGACTGAAGGATGGCAGTTCTGACAGAGGAAGCAAGGAAGGAGGAAGGGAGGGAGGGAAGGAGATGGATGTGACGGTCTCTGAGTGAAACAAGGGATCTGATAGAGTCAAGATAGTCCTGCTCTGTTTTAGCAGAGTAAAGATCTGTATTTGCCAATTATTGATTTATCTTATGCACCAGCGAGGACCATGCCACCACAATGTGATTTCAAAGGATTAATGAAAAAAGGAAGTATTGGATGTTGAAGATGGAAGGACAAGGATAAGGAGGAGTGGGGAAGGAAGTTTAGAATGGTCTGGCAGAGATATTCTGAAGGAGGAGACTCAGTTTGGAGGATCTGTCTCTGTAGATGAAACTGAGACAAACAGGACAGGATGTGTTGATCAAGTACAAGGAGGTTTAACAGGTTATTAAAGGAGTGGCCCTGCTCCCAAAACCCAAATTAACTAGTGAAATCAATAAATATAAGTATGTCTTTTCAGGGCTTTGTGACGGGCGGGAAGGACGGCGTGGTGGAGCTGTGGGACGACATGTTTGACCGCTGTCTGAAGACGTACGCCATCAAGAGAGCGGCACTGTCCCCGGGCTCTAAAGGTGCACACCACTACCCTTGACCCTAAAAACCAAGTGTGAACCCTCAAACATCACTTTGAGAACACGACTACACATCCTCCAAAAATATACTTGTTCAAAACTTTTGTTTTGTGGGAAAAGAAGGCAGACGAAGCCACAGCTGCATCCTACACCTATATGTGAATGTCTCTTTGACTTTGATTATATCATTTGTGGCTGTGTAAGAACTTATTATCATTTGTATTTAAATTAACTCAATAAAGTTAAAGCTGCTCTTTTAAAATGTCACAAGTAAAGTAAAACATTGTGCTACAGCTGCTTCTTTTTATTTTTGCTCTCATTGACCGTTGACAGGCCAGAGATGCTCTCATAAGTGTAAGTTTATTTTTTAAGTTGTGTTTTTAAGTTGCTGGTTCTGTTATAGGTTTTAGATGAAGCAGTAGAAAACAGTAGAAACTCTTCTATCTAACACTGCCATCAGGTGGACACATGGGGACACACACTTCTGTCTGTAGAAATATGAATACGTGTGTGTGTGTGTGTGTGTGTGTGTGTGTGTGTGTGTGTGTGTGTGTGTGTGTGTGTGTGTGTGTGTGTGTGTGTGTGTGTGTGTGTTTGTGCAGGCCTGCTGCTGGAGGACAACCCGTCCATCAGGGCCATCACTCTGGGACACGGTCACATCCTGGTTGGAACCAAAAACGGAGAAGTTCTGGAGATCGACAAGACCGGACCCATGACCCTGCTGGTGCAGGTACTGTATGTTGTTCTCCTCAAACATAGTCCAGTCAACAGTTTATCCTCTGTTATAAAGACATATTAAACACCAGCACTGATGCGTCAGGCCCTGTTAGCAGTTAGCCGATCACACTGTCACACATTTATCTTAAAGGGATAGTTTGGGTCTTTTGAAGTGGGTTCGTATCAGGTACTCATCCACAGTCAGTGTTTTACTTACAGTAGATGGAGATCAACACGTGTCCAGTTTTGAGAAACAGACAGGAGTACCAGCACGGCTACATGTGGACAAAATGTATTTTAACCACTTTTAAAAATCTATAGTTTAAGTATACCCTATATTTTCACAGCTTTACCTTATCGTTAGACGGCCCTTCCTGACGTGAAACTAAAGCTGTTATCTATGTTCTCTTCAAAGCCTCCTTTGTCAAAAACATACATTTTTACCTCGAAGGACAAGTTGCTGGTCAACCGCTGCCTCGATCGGTTACTTAGTTTGTTTTATGGTTTGACTTAGCAAGAACCTCACACAACCTCACTTAAAACAATCTGAACCGTCCCTTTAAATCTGAATGTTTGGCCTCTACCTGAACAGCTAACAACGTTTCCCAGAATGCAACAGGTGTCCTCATGGAAAAATAAGTGAAGCTTATGGTTGACATGTTGATGGACCTGTAAAAAAAAAGAAAAGATGATGAGTTAATGGAGGTTCAACATCGTTAACTGACAGAACAATCACAGCATTAGATCCATTAGTCATCATATGATCATCAGGAGAAAGAACCAGCTCTCAATCATAATTATTAAGTCAACACGAGTGAGAAGTCTTTAGAATTTAACATACATTTCCATGACAACAGGGAAAACGCCATCTGCTGAGGATGATCATAATTATTATTATTATTATTATTATTATTATTATTATATATGAAGTGATATGACTGAAAGAGCTACGAAATGGACTTGTGCTTCTGCTTGAATAAATACATTTTATGTCTTTATTAAATTAATCAATTCCATTAGAAGCGTGTGTGTGTGTGTGTGTGTGTGTGTGTGTGTGTGTGTGTGTGCGTGTGTGAGAGAGGACCTCAGGTATTTTTAAATGTCTGTAGTCTGGTACGGCACCTGTTGCCATGGTGAGGAGAGCTGTCTGCTGCAGATCGATCAGCAGTTGCAGAATAAAATGCATCGTGTTTTTAATGATAATGGCAGCGTTACTAAAAGAGACACTGGGCTTTACACTACTTTGTGACTCAATTCTAGCGTATTTCTAGAAGAATATTAATTGTAAATGACAAAAAAACATCAAGATTGACCTGAAAATCATGCAGATAAAGTTATCTTGATGCCCTGGGCAGTGTCAGCAGGTAGTCCATATGTAGCCTAAGAGGCGAAACCCAGGGTGCAAAGCATACTGGGATTTCAGAGAGTAAATTAGATTAAACAACCAAACTGAGCGGTCCAGTGTGCTACAGTAAATACAGTAAACGTATGTCTTCCTATTGATGTTTGTGTGTGTGTGTGTGTGTGTGTGCGTGCAGGGTCACATGGAGGGAGAGGTCTGGGGTCTGGCCCCTCACCCCCTCCTCCCCGTCTGCGCCACCGTCAGCGACGATAAAACCCTGCGACTGTGGGAGACGTCGGCCAATCACCGCATGGTGGCCGTCCGCAAGCTGAAGAGAGGTAAAGAGATAAAGGACCAGACCGCCGGCTTCAATGGGTTTGTACAAATCCTGAGCAAGCTATTCCAGACAAACCTCTGTCGCGTTTTCTAGCTCCTCCTGGGAGATAAAAAAAAGTTGATCCCAAGCATGATGCGCTATATAATAATCCCTCCAGTGTGTCCCGGGGTCTACCACCATTTGGACGTGTCTGGAAAACCCCGAAAGAAAGGCGCCCAGGAGGATCCTGATTAGATGCCCCAACCACCTCAACTCGTTCCCTTTGGACTTTTAGAAGACGCTCAATCCCTTAAAAAGACTTGTATACATGCTCTGTAACAGCAACGCCCTGTTGACATCGTTGTATTATAGAAACAAAAAACCAAGAACAGAGTCAGTATATCAGAATAAAACAAAAAGCTGACAGTAAACGAGGTCAAAGCTTGGTGCAAGCAATCACATGCAGGCAGAAAACAGTTTCAAAGCTACCGAGAGGTAGAAGTGCTTTGATTTGTGTGACTTTGCAGATTTTAAGTTTAGTTTGCACATTTTGGCTCAATTATGCAATAAACAAAAGAGAGCTGACAGAAAACACAAGGGAAAGAGGCAATGAGGATCCCTGGCTGCACTGTTAACATTAGACTACTGCCAAGTCAGGAAATAATAATTAGATTGCCGCAGTGATTAACTAGAAACGGAACTCACGAGGAAAACACTGACAAACACTGTGTGTGTGTGTGTGTGTGTGTGTGTGTGTGTGTGTGTGTGTGTGTGTGTGTGTTTGTGTTTTTTCCAGGCGGTCGCTGCTGCACCTTCTCCCCTGATGGAAAGGCGTTGGCCGTCGGTCTGAGCGACGGTGGCGTGCTGGTGGTGAACGCCGACACACTGGAGGATCTTCTGAGCTTCCACCATCGGCGCGACGCCATCTCTGACATCCGCTTCACCCCAGGTACACACACACACACACACACACACACACACACACACACACACACACACACACACACATCGTCATGGCTTCCTAGTTATGCTTAGGAGTGCAGAATTAAATGTTTTTTTACAGGTTTTACAGATTTTGACAAATGGAAAAAGTTAGAATCCAATGATAATGTCTGTTCAAGAAAACATGCTGGCGGATATATCCACTCATCCTCACACACATGTTCTCAGACTTAGGTAAATTCCTGGCGGTGGCGTCACATGACAGCTTTGTGGACATCTACAACGTGCTGAGCAGTAAGAGAGTGGGGATCTGCAAAGGGGCGTCCAGTTACATCACACACATCGACTGGGACGCTCGAGGTAACGCCCAGCGCTCTACGTCTTCACCTGTTGCTCATTTTTAAAGTCCCCTTTCTACCCAAACATGTTTCACTTCACTGCGCTGAGTGATGTTTTTGCAGAGTTTATCATACACAAACGTAGGCCTATTGCTCAAACAGAGTATTTTTATATGTCTTCAAACATGTCTGGTGTGGATCTTTAAGTCGCTTAATGTTATCATCTATAAAAGTTGTACAAACTAAAAGTCAATTTCAATCATCATCATCATCGTACGTACATGAAATTTAGTGGTTGTCAGTCAGATTGTAATTTACATTGAACAGGACGAGTTTTTGAAGCCTCGACTTTGGCATTTTGGCCGTCGCCATCTTTCAACCAAGACGTTTTTAAGAGGTGAAACCCAAACTGGACAACGCCGTGGTCAGCAACCTGTCGATCACAAGGAAGCCCTAAAGCTACTGTGCTTTATGGTCTATTCTACTCTAAATGGGATCATAGTTTGAAACTCATGTTACAATGTTTACTGAGGTAATAAATCAAGTGAGAAGTAGAGTCATTTTCTCATAGACTTCTATACAATCAGAGGAGTCGCCCCCTGATGGCCATTAGAGAGAATGCAGCTTTAAGGCACTTCAGCATCGGCTTCACTTATCAGAACCAGAGGTTGCTGCCGGGTTTCAAGTTAATTAATTCAACAATTCTAAAAGAAGATCCATTATTTATTTATGTGTGTGTGTGTGTGTGTGTGTGTGTGTGTGTGTGTGTGTGTGTGTGTGTTTTGCAGGTAAACTGCTGCAGGTGAACACAGGAGCCAAAGAGCAACTTTTCTTCGAAGCCCCGAGAGGAAGACGACAAACCATCAAAAACTCTGAGGTGTGTGTGTGTGTGTGTGTGTGTGTGTGTGTGTGTGTGTGTCAGAGAGTGTGTGTGTTTTGGCTCGGAGGTCTATTTTTTGCTGAGTTAAGATCTTTATCACAATCTTCAAGCTAAGCCTTTCCTGAGTATGTCTGCAGAACATCCCAGTTTGTTTGATATGACAGATGAATGCTGGGAGAAAAAACCCATAGCTGGATTAAATATATAATGTGAATGCCAACTAAACATGATGTACCAACTAAACACTGCTTTTAATTTAAGAAATACAACAACAGAATCGTGGTATTTTCAGAACTTTCTTGTTCTGGGTTACTTATCTAAGTGTTATTGTCCTATTTCTAATCTTATTGTTGTGTGATTGGTTGTATTGTGTGTGTGTGTGTGTGTGTGTGTGTGTGTGTGTGTGTGTGTAGCTGGATCGAGTCGAGTGGTCCAGCTGGACGTGTGTTCTGGGTTCGAGCTGTGACGGGATCTGGCCGACCCACAGCGACATCACCGACATCAACGCCGCGTCGCTCACCAGAGACAGAACGCTGCTCGCCACCGGAGACGACTTCGGCTTCCTGAAACTGTTCGGCTACCCTGTTCGAGTACGTGAGATGGAGTCACTGGTTGCACTTCACATTAGATATGTTCCACTAAACATGAGATAAACATGTGATAAACATGAGATAAACTCAGGTGTTGTAGAGTAAATCTTTCATTTAAGGCTTAATCTTGAGTAAATGTTTAATGTAGGACATGTATTTCTACTGCAGTATTTTTTTCATAGTTGTCATCAGTATTTTTGTTCTCCTCCCTACAGGGTCAGTACGCTCGTTTTAAGCGTTACGTGGGCCACAGCGCTCAGGTGACAAACGTCCGCTGGGCTCAGGACGACTCGGCGCTGCTGACGGTTGGCGGGGCCGACACCGCCCTGATGATCTGGGCGAGGGAGCGAGGAGGCGGGGTCAGTGTAGAGGGGGAGGGGCCTTTGTGTTGCGACACCCGACCCACCGTGGACAGCGAGGAGTCGGACGACGACATTGAAGAGGACGGAGGTTGGTGTGTCCGTATTTTTTTTCAAGAAGCAGTTCTACGTTAGCCTAAAACAAGAGCCCTAAAACAACATCTGCAGTTTGCTGCAGCAGAATGCAAGATTAGCCGTGGACAGACACAGAGGTGCACACAATCACTCACAGACACACACGACCGAGCGCAAGATCCTCCTTGCAGAGATAATAATAATAATAATACAAATAATAAAGATAATAATAATCCAAGCCTAGCACAGACCTTTGCGCAACAAAACTCAAATGTGTGTGTGTGTGTGTGTGTGTGTGTGTGTGTGCAAAGGCTACGACAGTGACGTTGCCCGAGAGAAAACGGTGGATTACACCACCAAGATGTACGCCGTCAGCATCAGAGAAATGAGAGGAACCAAACCTCACCACCAGCTGAAGGAGGTGTCTGCTGAGGAGAGGTATACACACACACGCACGCACGCACGCACGCACGCACGCACGCACGCACGCACGCACGCACGCACGCACACACACACACACACACACACACTTTTAACTCGGGACCGAGAAAATGAAGTAATGTAATTTTGCTGTCTGCTGGGAAAAACAGAAAAGTGAAAAGACCAAAATGAATAGTTGAGTAGAATAAATAAACTACAGTTCTATTAGAAAGGCAGAGGTGGAAGAAGTACTCAGATCTTGTACTTGGGTTAAAAATAGCAAATACACATGGTAGAAATACTCTCCTCTGTCTGTCAAACTTGTCTGAGTTTTCAGCTGTATATTCTTGCCTGCTGCAGTTTAAGCTTTAATCCATTTACACTTAAAGTCTTTAGAAACAGTTTGTATTCTGCTGTTGTTCACATTCAGCGTGATGCTTTTTGAATTTACAATTTGGTGTGTGTGTGTCATCAGTGGTCACTGTGTGTGTGTGTGTGTGTGTTTGTGTGTGTGTGTAATTGCGTATCCCTACACAGCTGTATTTGTGTGTGTTTGTACCTGTGTGTTTTAAATTTTGCATCTCAAGCATGCACAGTTTCTGCATGATCGATTTGTGTTTTTTGGTCCCTTCATGAAACAAACTTCTTGGCTCAGTTTGTCTGTTTGTTTCCACATTGCACATGCTACCGGATTATTATAATTTCAGTGTTTTCAGTGAGTTTCTGTCTTCAAAACACTCATCAACAAAGGGCACCTTAAAGTAACAAATTAATCCCGCAGAGCACAATTGACAAACATCTAAAAACTGACGACTAATTAACAACCAAATTCTGAAATAATGGATCACCAATCCTTAAATGCAAACTGAACGCACTTCTACCTTGTTGCGGTAGTGACTTTAACGCTCTCCCAGAAAGAGCGCCTTACCGTCAAGATGTGCTTTTGTAAAAAAAAAAAGGAAGAAGATTCTAATTGTTTTTGTAAATTTGCAGCAGTACAGACACAAAAGTCAGCCTTTTCCACTACAGGAACTTAAGGACCTGTAACTTCAGGTGCATTCAACAGCTGGTTTGCATCATTCAAAACACCTCAATAACACAGGGCACGTGTTTAGGCATGTGTTTATTGTTTGCACAGTGTTGAGGGGCGTACGTTAAAAGTTACAAAAAACCTCAGAAAGTGTTTTTTCCTGTAACTTCCTTGTCTTCTAATTCAGGAGAAAATTGACTGGCGGGATGTTTTTTTTTTATGGTATGGAGCGCAGAGATAGAGCGGGAACGGCAGTTATTTTAAGGATACTGATGTTTCAAAGTTATCACATGTAAATGTAGAAGAAAATCCATTAGTATCACTTTCATCATAGTTGTCTGTCCTACAACTGAACTGCACTCTGCACACTTTTTTAGTGGCGTACATCCAAAACATTGTGGTTTGTAGTTTCAGGTTAAGTTCCTGTAGTGGAAAGGCCTAAAGGTGTCCAAGTACACAAAGTACCCTTGTGTGTTTTTAACAGAAAGCCTTTTGTTTTTGTCCCTCTGTGCTACCCTTACTTCCTAAGTGTTGCTCTCTGGCCTTGTTTGTAGAAACTTTTAATACCTGTGTTGTGTTTTAACTTGCATTCCCCTGGAGGCAGGGCATTGTCAAGTAAGTATGAAACTTACTGTGTAGATAATTTTTAGACTAAATGTCAATATGATGATCTGATTAGATTATATGTTCTGTGTTACAGCATCCGAATGTAGGGATGCCTCGAACAAACAGAAAAATAGCTATAATATACTGCTTATATATAGTCTTCTAGTGATTTGATCACAGAAGATAAAAACTTGGAGTTTCTTTATCCAAAATATTGATTCAATGATCTTGATTAGTATTCTCTGCCTTTCATTTCATTCCCGATATGAAATGTATGAAGGTTTGGTTTATGACCGGCGCCAACATCTGCTGGTTCCGGTGGCGTCCATTCAACTTAAATAAATAGATACAAATAAAACAAAGCACTACACAAACAATAAAGCAACAGGTTTGGCTTAAGTGATGGCAAATAAAACACAGGTAAACAACTAGAAAAAGTAAAGAAACTTAAGTTTATTGTTGTGGATATTTTAAAGGAACAGCGTGTGAGATTTAGTGGCATCTAGTGGTGAGGTTGCAGATTGCAAGCAACAATATGACCCTCTGCTGACCCCTCCCTCTGGTCTGGTATCTTTAGGATTGTATTACTACAAGGAGCTACTCTTATCAATACTCTGTTCTTTTCCATGACTAAATCATTTATTTTAAAAATATATATAGTATATAAAAAAAATAATAAATTCAGAACAGGATTAGAAGTTATTTACAATTTAGATATAACCAAATATTGTAGCGACAGTTATGTTTACAAGAGCAAAGTCACTTTATTAAATCATTAATATCTCACTGGAAACAAATCTAAAATGTCAATATAATAAAAAATTCACTCTTTTCCACACCTAACTAACTGAACCGTCAACATTATACATCCTGAAGTGAAGCATCATGGGAACAGTGGTTCCTAAACTTAGAGTAGGACATGGTTGTCTGAAGGGAGGCTCTCAGTGTCAGACTTTGCACTAAATCACCTGTTATAAAAAGATCTGACCCAGGACTTAAAACTGACTCTCTCAGTGCCTGTGCATGTCAGCCTGTTAACACAATTAGCAACACTAGCATGTTAGCCTGATAGCCTGAAAACAAAAGCAAGTATAAGTAGCATGGTAGCATTTTGTTAGCATGTAGCTATAGCACACAGCTAGTCACATTATAGTTTCTGCTCTGAGGCATGAGGCCTTTATGTGTGTTTGAGTGAGTGTGTTGTTGTTGTGTGTGTGTGTGTGTGTGTGTGTGTGTGTGTGTGTGTGCGTGCGTGCGTGCGTGTGTGTGTGTGTGTGTTTTCTAAAGCTCTGTACCTTGGTTCTATCCCTCTGCTGTCCAGGGGATCCAGGTAACACCTGTCCACCTGTCTGTCCACCTCTTCCTGTTGTAATGCCTTTTCATTCTGTGTGTGTGTGTGTGTGTGTGTGTGTGTGTGTGTTGGCATTACCTCAAACTGTCTGGATTTATAATCTCAGAATCTCACATTTTAGGGGAATTAATCTAGATTTTGGCATAAGAGTCTCTATAGTTATTTTAAACGTTTGTAATAGAAGTAATGATAGTAATACTAATTGCAGTATTAAACTTATAGCTGATTACAGTTAAAATAGTAATGTTGCATTGTATTCACTTTTTTGTTTTTTTTAAAGTCACTTAGGTCTATTTTGGCTGTGACAGTACTAACTCCAGTCAAGCACTACCATTGATATTAATACTTTGCATCAAGTCCATATTTTTTTGTCTGCGTTTCTTATTCTGTTATTCGATCAAAATCGTACCTTGTCCACTGAGTCTGATACATTTTATTATTATCTATTATCTATTCATGGAAGAATTAGCTGGATAGTGTTAGTCCCAAACAGGACTAGCATTAGCATGAAGCTATTGTTTAGCTGTCTCATCTTTCGTACGTCCTTGAAGCAGTTCTTCCATCACCTGCCACAGTCTGTCTTTAAATTCCCAAACTCTGTATTCTTTACTTTATTTGTAACAAAGTGCTTTGTGTTGGCAGACAAAGTTTATCAGTTTATCAGAGGCCATCTTGAATGATGAAGTTTGCACGTATGGTGGCTCTGAGTGGTCAAACAACTCTCTAAAGGTCTGCGGGAAACCGCAAAAAATCAAACCTCTTCCGAAAACTTTCAGGAAAAGACAAAACGTCTGACTTGATTTGTAAATGTGAGGTTTTATTTATTTTTAAACGTTCGGAAATTTTGATGAAAAATACAGACTTGGTGTGCAAAGACCTTCACTAAACTACTTTACTATCACGTTTATCTGATAATACTATTATTGCTCAGTACATCTACCACATCTACTTACCACACCAGTACACCATTTACACTACCATAGTATAACTTTTGCTAGTAGTAATACTACTACTACAATAACGTACTGCTATTACAGTATACATATATATATATATATATATATATATATATATATATATATATATATATATATATATATATATATTACTTTAACAACTATAACTCACTGCTTTACCTTTTTCTCTTACTCTTACCTTTACTGATACCACTAGTACTAATACAATAGTACTGCTACAAATACCTACCACACTGGTATTTCTTTTTTACTATTACTACTTGTATTATAACTGTTAGTTTTCTTACTACTACTTCTAAGTTATTAAGTACTCAGTATTCATAGCACTAGTAGGTTTTGTGACAGAAGGAACAGAGCAAAAAGAACCCATCTGTCTGTGGCTGACCTGGCTGTCTGTCCTGTCTCATGTCTGTCTGTCCCGTCTGTCTTCAGACTGACCATGCTGTCTCACTGACCGTTCCTCCACCCGTCTCTGATGGAGGTCAATCGATTACTCGACTAATAGTCTGATTTGGTCCTCCAGGCCTCCGGTGAGTCGAGCGGCGCCGCAGCCGGAGAAACTCCAGAAGAACAACGTCTCCAAGAAGAAGAGACTGGTGGAGGTTTGTCTGTCTCTCTACCTGTCTCTCTGTCTGTCCGTCTGTCTGCCCTCCTGTTTACCTGTCTCCTCCTCTCTGTTATAGGACCTGGTTTTGGATCACGTGTTTGGTTTTCGGGGCTTCGATTGTCGCAACAACCTGCACTACCTCAACGACGGCACCGACATCGTCTACCACACTGCTGCCACCGCCATCGTCCACAGCCTCTCCACTGGTAACCAGTCATGAGACACACTTTTGACCTTTTGTGACTGGTCGGGTTATTTTGTTTGTTAAGTCTCCTCTTTTGTCTTTTAAACTCTATCCTCTTTCATCAGCTTATCCTTATCAGTTAACAGAGCATGTGTGCTTTTAAGGATTTAATGGGATACATAACTATGTTTTAATCAGTGCATAACTACCCGAAACTAAAATATTGTTGTGTTTTCGTTATCTTAGAATGAACCCTTCATATTTACATAGTGAGCAGCTCCTCTTCACAGAGTCCGCCATGTTGCACCGTCATGTTTTTAACGTAGTAATAATAAACTTCCACCAGAAACTTTGACGTTAAGTTGTCCAGGAGGTTCAGCAGGTGACGGACACAGTCGCTGCTGTCGGTAATTGAACCTGTGACCTTTCAGATGAAAGTGATGTGTTCATGTGACCTCTTGTGCTGCAGGAACTCAGAGTTTCTACCTGGAACACACTGATGACATCCTCTCTCTGACCGCCAATCAGCACCCGAAATACAAAAACGTCATCGCCACTGGACAGATCGGTACACTGTGTGTGTGTGTGTGTGTGTGTGTGTGTGTGTTTCTGCATGTTAGTGTGTTTCTCTACTAACTCGTCTGAGCTAAATGAGTCCTGCTTTTCTCTCCTCTGCTTCATGTTTAACCTGCTTGCTTTACTTGTTTTCCGCTGAGAGTGAATAGAAACAGACCGATAACACTTAACACAGAGGAAGCTTTGTCTTTAGAAGGAAATCAGCAGATGTAAAGTTAACAAGGGACGGAATGGACATTGTTTCATGTCGTTTATATCTTTGCAAAAAGAAGCGTAGAGAGCAGGAGAGGGGCTTTCATTAAGTTCAGCTTTATTGTATAAATAAAACAGTTATCAGCTAATACCACAGTGAAAAAAATACTCTGTAACAAGTAAAAGTCCTGCATTTAAATGGTACTTCAGTAAAAGTATGTTAGTATAATCAGGAAAATGTACTTGAAGTATTAAAAGTAGAAACATGTCCCCTGTGACTGTTGTACTATTTAATATTATATCATTAGATTATTATGAATTAATGTAAAAACAGGGTTTTACTGGAGCTAATTTTGAACTCAAGATTATTTTATTTATGCGTTAATCTGCTGATTATTTTACGGTTGATTTTAAGCAGCAAGACTGACCCATAAATATTTATCTTTCCTGTCATGGCTGAGCCTCTTTGAAACAACTCACTTCACGTTTTTATCTGTTTTTTTGTTTTGTTTTTGTACGTGTGTGTGTGTGTGTGTGTGTCTTTTGGCTGGCCTCATTTGTCGCCATCTGTCGCACAACACCTCAGGTGACGTCAGTGAACTGCCAGGTAAAAACCAAACCGCTCCCCGCCTCTCCACGACAGACACCCTGACACCCAGAGACCAGCGGCAGAGATTTAGTTTTAGAACTCAGGATTTCCCTTCTTCCTGGCTGCTTTTGGTTTCAGTTCAGGTCGACGAAAATCAACAAGCATGTGACCTGAAACACCATCAACATGCTCATCTGTACTTTAATACTCAATTTAATTTCATCAGTAATGCAAGAGGCAACAATTTTGGGGGCTTTTTGCCTTTATTTTACACAGCACCTGGAAAGAAATCAACCGAAGCCAACAGGAAAACAGGAAAACATTTCTAAAAACTGATTTGTTGATGACGCTGCCAGTGTGATGTTTTAACAGAGAAGCCCTGCTGTTGGTCCGGTTGTCAGGGTGTTTGTAGGCTGCATTGATCCCTCTCCCTGCTCTGTTTCTGTGACACTCTGTCCCCCTTCTGTCATGGTAAAAACCTCACTCTGTGCCCTCTCTCTGCTCTCTTGATCTGTACGTAGGCACCACTCCCTCCATCCATGTGTGGGATGCGATGAGTAAACAGACTCTGTCCATCCTCCGCTGTCCTCACACTAAAGGCGTCGGCTACGTTAACTTCAGCGCCACAGGGAAGCTGCTGCTGTCCGTCGGAGTGGATCCTGAACACACCATCACTGTGTGGCGCTGGCAGGAAGGTCGGACGGCCTAGTCATTAAAACTCTGAGATACACACACACACACACACACACACACACACACACACACACACACACACACACGGTCAGTGGTGGAGGAAGATTTCAGATCCATTAACTTAAGTAAAAGTACAAATACCAGAGTAACATGCATTGAAAATGTTCCTGTTGCAAATCTGGAAGCATGAAATGTTACTCCAACCTTCGAAATATTGTCAATCAACTTATTGATTGATGGACTAATAGTTTCAGCTGTACTATAAACTGTTGAGGCGTTTCATTTAAAAACACAAAGCATATTTTATAAAAATCTTCATATGTTTTATGTGTGAAAATCTTGATTCATAAATGTACTAAAGCTGTCAGATAAATATTTTGGAGTAGAAGAAGAAAGTGTCATGATAGGCAAAGATCCAAGTACAGTACCTCACATTTGTACTTTATTGCAGTACTTGAGTACATGTACTTATTGACATTCCACCACTACGTACAGAAATACTAAAATTGTTAAATTTCTGTTCAATATTCAGTTCCAGTTCTTATTAATGTGTTGGTCTGAGCTAAACTGACAAAAAATAACGATTCATTTTTTGATATTGTAATTTCTTTGTGTGTCAAAGAAAGTACATATGACAGATGTAAAGATGTGGCTGTGTACATGATGTGAAAACAGTAATTAAGATACAAAATCTATTTAAAATAACTCCACTGCAGGATCCAAGGTGTGCAGTAAAGCCGGACACCCGGACCGGATCTTCGTGGTGGAGTTTCGGCCGGACTCGGACTCCCAGTTTGTGTCGGTGGGAATTAAACATGTGAAGTTCTGGACGCTGGCCGGCGGCGCTCTGATGTACAAGAAGGGCGTGGTGGGGACGGTGGAGGACGGCAGGATGCAGACGATGCTCTCCGTCGCCTTCGGTGCTGTGAGTCACCTGCAGAATTATTGTCGCCGTTTGTAAAATCACCTGAAACGGGACACGACTAAATATATACGCAATATCAATATTGATAAAACTAAGGTACTGAGCGTTTGTCTGTAAGAATCACTGTTATTTGAATCATATGTGATTCATTGTTAGGCGTCACAGAGTTCAGCTCTATAGCCGGTGACGTTTTCTCCTTCCTGAATGTGTGTGTTTGCAGAATAACTTGACGTTCACTGGAGCCATCAACGGGGACGTGTACGTGTGGCGGGATCACTACCTGCTGAGGGTGGTGGCGAAGGCTCACACCGGGCCGGTCTTCACCATGTACACCACGCTGAGAGACGGACTCATCGTCACCGGGGGCAAGGAGAGGCCGTGAGTAACACACCTATGGTTACTAATGAACAGTCTTCATTAACCCATTTTTCCCAAAGAACATATTTAGTAGGAAAAATTATAATTTTTTGTCTTGAAACCTCAGAAATAAATGACCTCCTCCTTTGTTTTGTGTGTGTGTGTGTGTGTGTGTGTGTGTGTGTGTGTGTGTGTGTGTGTGTGTGTGTGTGTGTGTGTGTGCGCGTGTGTCAGGACTAAGGAGGGCGGTGCGGTGAAGCTCTGGGACCAGGAGATGAAACGTTGCCGAGCCTTCCAGCTGGAGACGGGACAGCAGGTGGAGTGTGTCCGATCCGTCTGCAGAGGCAAAGTGAGAAGTTTCGATTTTTAGATCTTCACCCCTCAGTTATGGTCCTCTCCCTCAGAGCAGATCTTCCTCATCAGCCCACATCCTCCTCCTCCTCATGCTCCTCAGGGTAAGATCCTGGTGGGGACGAAGGACGGGGAGATCATCGAGGTCGGGGAGAAGAACGCGGCGTCCAACCTGCTGCTGGACAGTCACGCTCGGGGGGGGATCTGGGGTGTGACTGCTCATCCTGCCAAAGAGCTCTGCATCACCGCCAGTGACGACGCCACCATCCGCCTGTGGGACCTCGCTGACAAGGTACACACACACACACACACACACACACACGCACAACGCCACCATCTCACTGTCACCGACCAAGTGGTCAAAGATAATATAGAATAATTATTCATAAAAAAAGAAAAAGAAAATATGAATCAGCAAAGACTTAAAACAATGCAGCAGATTTTCTTTTCAAGTCCTGGTCGTTGCACATCCCGATGTTATTTATGTGACAAAGTCTGTCAGACAGAAATATAAACAACTGGTGACTCACACACAGACGCAGAAGGTGAAAAACAATCCCACACTCGCTGTCACAGCTGGTAATAATATCCTTCCTCCAAACTCTCCAGAGGGATATTTATTCATAAGAAGAGCTCAATGATCCCCCCCCCCCCCCCCCCCGGTATATTGAATGAGTTTCTTGTTTCTTTTTTCGCTCCCCTTTTTTTTTTTGTAGAAATTGTTGAACAAGGTGTGTGTCGGCCACGCAGCCCGGTGTGTGAGCTACAGTGCAGACGGAGAGATGCTGGCGGTGGGGATGAAGAACGGCGAGTTCCTCGTCCTCCTCGCCAACACACTGAAGATGTGGGCGAAGAAACGAGACCGCAGCGTCGCCATCCAGGACATCCGGTGGGAGCGAGAGAGGAGTTTAAGAAATATACATTTTTAATTTTGTAAAATAAAGATGTCAGATAAATGTAAAGTATTTGTACTTGGTAAATTGACTTCTACTTGTATACTTATACATTTTTAATGCCACCACTGACAAATACAACGTTGCTGTATCTTTTGTTTGCGTGAACTTGTGTGTGTGTGTGTGTGTGTGTGTGTGTGTGCAGGTTCAGTCCGGACCGGCGGCTGTTGGCGGTCGGTTCTGTGGAGAACACGGTGGATATCTACGATGTGAATGGAGGACCGACTCTGAACCGGCTGGTTTACTGCAGCGACATCCCAGCTTTCATCCTGCAGCTCGACTTCTCTGCTGACAGCTGTTACATACAGGTACATACGCACACACACGTATACATATAATACATGCATAAACACTGCATATAAAGTATATATACACAGTAGATACTGAATAATGTACCTATCTATGACCTAGAAACCTAATATTCTGCGTGTGTTGTTTCTGCAGGTGTCTACAGGAGCTTATAAGCGGCAGGTGTTTGAGGCTCCTTCAGGGAAGCTGGTGAACGACCAGACCGTCATCGACAGAATCACCTGGGCTACCTGGACCAGGTTACACACACACACACACACACACACTAAACTGTAAGACCTAAAAGTCAAAGAATATATGAATCGTAAACAAAGACATTCACTGATATAAACACGCTTTTAGCCTTATACTTTATGACATACAAATTTCATGTGAAACTCATCGTATTTATATTAGTAGTTTTGCAACTAAACTTGTCTTTTGTCTCCCTCAGCATCCTGGGGGAGGAGGTTTTGGGGATATGGCCGCGAAACGCAGACAAAGCTGAAGTGAACTGTGCGTGTGTGTCTCACGCCGGCCTGAACGTCGTCACCGGGGACGACTTCGGATTGGTCAAACTGTTCGACTTTCCCTGCACAGAGAAGTTTGTGAGTCGCCCACGTTTACATTTGAGTGTCTCGATGGTTCCACATGAATACTACATTTCATTTTCAACAAATTCTCTTATTTTTGGTAGTAAAGGCTTTAAAATACAGGTAAAAAAAGTTTTACCTTTTTTTTCAATTCATGTCTAGTCCACAGAAGTTATATCTTTTGCAAGCAACATAAAAGAAAAAAAAGGTTACAAAGGGGTTGTCTGTCCGAGCACCCTATTACGACAAACACAGGACTTTCACCCTGCAGAACACTGTTTGTGTCCCGTGTGAAACCAAAAGTCACTTTTGACGGGTTTTTTTAAGTTACGGATCCAAGTGAACTTACTTACAGGTATAGTTCAGGTGTTTTGAAGTGGGGTTGTATGAAGTACTTAGACAGGAGTACTGGCACCGTGGAAAAACAATGTACTGCTGTGGACGGGGGACAGCAGCAAAAAAAAGGACCACCTAAAAAAAAATCAATATCAGTTTAAGTGTACGCAAAATTTAGAATATAATACCGCTTCACCTTTGCCGTCAGACAGCCTTCTCCAAAAGGAGAACTGAAGCAGTTATGCTCATCTATGCTCTCTTCAAAACCGCAAGACTCCATTTGAAAAAACAGTAATTTTACCCCGCAGAACATGTGAGTTGCTGGTTTACCGCTGCCTCTATTGGTTAATTTGCTATTGTGTGACTTTGATAAATCCGAACTGACCCTTTAAAACACCAAAGTCATACAATAACACTAACTAACTAACCGATTGAGGCAGAGGGAGACCAGTTTTGCTGCCCTCGTCCAACAGCAGCACGGTGCTTTTTTCATGTCTCTCTGTTTCTGAGTGCTGACTGACATTCCTTTATGCCTGCAGGCCAAACACAAGCGCTACCTCGGCCACTCGGCTCATGTGACCAACATCCGGTTCTCCCATGAAGACAAATACGTGATCAGCACAGGAGGAGACGACTGCAGGTGAAACACCTGATACATAGCTACAACATGGAACATTATTTGGAGAAAGAGAGAGTGTTTCTGTCACTACAAATGGAGCACCACTGCTGTTTTCAAAACGCAATGTATATATTTTCAAGTTATGGCGATGGCATTGTGTTAAATATATCTTGCTATGAATAAGATGCAATCGGTTAAACTGTGTTAACGTCTGTTTGTGTGTTTCAGTGTGTTTGTGTGGAAATGCGTGTAAAACGCAGAGACTTCTGCCGTCTGGTGACGCTTTTATCCAAAGCGCCTTAACAGCACCACAAGTGGATCCAGAGGGAATCGAACCTGCGACCTTGAACCTTTTCGTTTTTAGAGTTTAGAAGTTGGAGATGGCAGAAGACGAGCCGTTTAGATTTTGATCTAGTGGCGAGGCAGAAAACTTCAGACTGAAGCCCGAACGCCTGAGACACTTCACGATGGATCACATGACCGAGAAAATGAACAAATGAAGAAGAAACCAGAAGAATCATCAGATGTTTTTTCTTGGTCTGAACTTTGTTTTTGGTTTACTTGAATTCACAACTGCCCAGTTAGTCACAGTGAAGAAGAGGTTCAACTTACTGTCATGTTGTCAATCACCATCTCGTCGTCACTGTAGTCAGTGCACCTCAAGGTTCAGACAAAGAGTGTCAAAGAGGAAGAGGGTTTAACAACATAAAAAGAAGAAACGATTCGTCCAGGGGCCAGATGCATAAATAAACCAGACTGACAATAGAAAGGGCAGAAAGATCCCTCCGCAACAGCTGAATAACAATAGAAGAAATCACCAGTCATTGGTAAAAGAAACGGGAAGTTTAGCATCAAAATGTGTGAAGATTAAAATAGGAACAGGTTCCTGTTTCAGTGTCAAGTGAACAATAATGCAGCCGATAACGAGCTGGAATCAACAGACAATGTGTTCAAACTTCACAATATAAATAGAAGGTTAGTCTAGTGTTAGCTATCAGCTGAACATACTATGGACCGACATTTAAACCTCTTCAACCTAACGACTGAGTAGACTGCAGAGGAGCCGAAGACAGACGGACAAACTAAGTATTTAGAGCCCTATTGTTTAATTCATCAATGATCGACTGGAAAACAAATTTACTCTCCGAGATGAAACTGAATTCTCCCGTCTTGCAACACTTGTGGGGACATCCACTAAATGAAGGCTTGTGTTTTATACATCTGCCTCCTGGACTCGTCTCAGTAACGTTGCTGATGCTGCATTCAGGTTACCTTTTGAGAAAAACGACAATACTGATGGGACCATTTAAAGGACAAGCTGTAACACTCTGGGTTATTGTTCTGATCACGCTGCTGAGAGGACACTGCTGTTAGAAGTCATACGTATCATTGAAGACTTTCTGAACTGGGATCACTGGGATGGGGCACTGGACTGGGAGAAAAGATATGATTCATATTTATAGAAACATAAAGGAGTTTGTCTGTAACCGAGAAAAGATTTGATTTAAACTCACTGTTCATTTCAAAGAGCCTTTCTGTCGATATCACCACACTTAAGTGCCTTTCTGGGTCTTTCTATCCGTGTTTGTTTTCTTCTTTTCCTTTGGGAGTGGGATATTTCATACACTGTGTTTTTATTTAATCCACAGTTGAACTTATTTTGTACTCTTGTCTGGTGCTACACTGAGAATGTTCAAACTTTTATTCATCCAAAATGGACGGACATATAAGAATATTTTCTTTGCTGCTGCTTTTCGTTTTTAAAGACTTGAAACATCCAAAGCATCGTGATCGCGAAAAAGAAAACAGGACGTCGGAAGGAAATAAATATGTTAGGAGGAACATTTGTGGAAATATCTAAATGTTATTTATGCCTAAATTATAATGTGGATGAGTTTTTTGTGTCTGAACTGTTGATAATTAACCTTAACTGCTGTGAGAAGTGTCTGTTTGTGTGAAGAAAAAACTGATTATTCATTGATCATTTACCTTCGACACACTTGATTTCCTGAGGTCAAAGGGTCCCTGAAGTAATCAAAGAGGCAGCATTGTTTTTCCATCTGAGAAGAAAAAAAAATAGAGTTTTTATTGATACAGCAGATCCACAATAAATGAAAAGTTTCATACTTAAAGCTGACGGGAATCTTCTTCTCCTGCGTCACTATTAGATTTAATTTCAGCGGTCAAAGGGCAGAAACAGAGACAGAGGAAGTTTAATTAGTGAAACTAAAACTTAATGTTACAGCAGGAACATGAATATTAAAGAAAACAGTCTCACCATGGAGCTGTTAGAATTTTAAAGGAGCATATTTGTGCACATCATGCAGAGACTGCTTTGATAAACGTTGTATTGTTGTGTTCAAGGACATTTTGACATTTCAGTTTTTTTCAGTTCATGAGCTGCGTTGACACACAATGAGAAAACAGGGAGGCTCTAAAATACAAGGAGGATTTGGAAATGTCTTTAAAGAGTTTGTTGCTCAGCAGCTGATCCTCATCTTCCAGAATACAGAACCTTAGAATACAGTTTTACCTTTTTGGTGTGACTTTCTTCTGTAGCGAAATGGAACCACATTTGAATGTCCTTTTGCACAACCCAGCGTTGTACAACGAGAGTAAATGAAACGTCATGAATCATGATTATATCACAGCTAAGAAGCGTTGTTTCGACCCGACGCAAAATTTCATGACCTGAAGTGAGCTATTGCTTTTAAAACGACAATCAAATGTGGCAATATGAAAGTTACAGATACATTCCAGTTCAGTATGATGGCTTTGAGAACGGCTTGTACTAGGCTTGCCGTTATTTATAGGGTTGCCCTAAATTCAGTATTTTTAAAGTATGCATACATCTATTTAAATTGGATTGTATCTATAATTGTTCTACCAGAGAGAAAACCAGAATTGCAGTTGTGGCTGGTGATAATATCCTACCTGCAAACTCTCTGGAGGGGATATTTTTTGGAAGAGTTAAATAATATTTGTACTAATATATTGGATGAGTTCTTGTTTCTTTTTCCTCTCTCTTTCTGAAGAAACTGTAGAACAAGGTGTGAGTCAGTCACGCAGCCCGGTGTGTGAGCTACAGTGCAGATGGGGAGATAATTTGCAGTGAGGATGAAGAACGGCGAGTTCCTCCTCCTCCTCCTCCTCCTCCTCACTTACCCACTGAAGATGTGGGCGAAGAATTGATACCGCAGCACCTCCATCCAGTACATCTGGTGGGAGAGAGTGGAGGGGGTGACAAGAAGAAAAAGTTTTGCATTTCACAAAGATTTTAAATATATATAAATAAACATAAACCAAAGATGGAGGAAGAATTCAAAATCTCATGAAAAAAGTCATAGTATATATGACTTTTTCATGATATTTTGACGACATACTATACTGAGAAAACCAGGACATTCTGATGTAGCATTTCAAAATTAAAGCCCTTCAAAATCGCATGTATGTGCTAATTTCAAATCATGACTTTTTTATGAGATTTTGACGACATGTTATACTATGACTTTTTTATGAGATTTTGACGACATGCTATACTATGACTTTTTTCATGAGATTTTGACGACATGCTATACTATGACTTTTTTCATGAGATTTTGACGACATGCTATACTATGACTTTTTCATGAGATTTTGACAACATACTATACTATGACTTTTTCATATTTTGACGACATGCTATACTATGACTTTTTTCATTAGATTTTGACGACATGCTATACTATGACTTTTTCATGAGATTTTGACAACATACTATACTCTGACTTTTTCATATTTTGACGACATGCTATACTATGACTTTTTTCATGAAATTTTGACGACATGCTATACTCTGACTTTTTCATATTTTGACGACATGCTATACTATGACTTTTTCATGAGATTTTGACAACATGCTATACTATGACTTTTTCATATTTTGACGACATGCTATACTATGACTTTTTTCATGAGATTTTGACGACATGCTATACTATGACTTTTTTCATGAGATTTTGACGACATGCTATACTATGACTTTTTTCATGAGATTTTGACGACATGCTATACTATGACTTTTTTCATAAGATTTTGACGACATGCTATACTATGACTTTTTTCATGAGATTTTGACGACATGCTATACTATGACTTTTTCATGAGATTTTGACGACATGCTATACTATGACTTTTTTCATGAGATTTTGACGACATGCTATACTATGACTTTTTTCATGAGATTTTGACGACATGCTATACTATGACTTTTTTAATAAGATTTTGACGACATGCTATACTATGACTTTTTTCATGACATTTTGACGACATACTATACTATGACTTTTTTAATAAGATTTTGACGAAATGCTATACTATGACTTTTTTCATGAGATTTTGATGACATGCTGTACTATGACTTTTTCATGAGATTATGACGACATACTAATGACTTTTTCTTGAGATTTTGACGACATGCTATACTATGACTTTTTCATGAGATTTTGACAACATACTATACTATGACTTTTTCATGAGATTTTGACAACATACTATACTATGACTTTTTTCATGAGATTTTGACGACATGCTATACTATGACTTTTTCATATTTTGACGACATGCTATACTATGACTTTTTTCATGAGATTTTGACGACATGCTATACTATGACTTTTTTCATGAGATGTTGACGACATGCTATACTATGACTTTTTCATGAGATTTTGACAACATACTATACTCTGACTTTTTCATATTTTGACGACATGCTATACTATGACTTTTTTCATGAGATTTTGACGACATGCTATACTCTGACTTTTTCATATTTTGACGACATGCTATACTATGACTTTTTCATGAGATTTTGACAACATGCTATACTATGACTTTTTCATATTTTGACGACATGCTATACTATGACTTTTTTCATGAGATTTTGACGACATGCTATACTATGACTTTTTTCATGAGATTTTGACGACATGCTATACAATGACTTTTTTCATGAGATTTTGACGACATGCTATACTATGACTTTTTTCATGAGATTTTGACGACATGCTATACTATGACTTTTTCATGAGATTTTGACGACATGCTATACTATGACTTTTTTCATGAGATTTTGACGACATGCTATACTATGACTTTTTTCATGAGATTTTGACGACATGCTATACTATGACTTTTTTAATAAGATTTTGACGACATGCTATACTATGACTTTTTTCATGACATTTTGACGACATACTATACTATGACTTTTTTCATGAGATTTTGACGACATGCTATACTATGACTTTTTTCATGAGATTTTGACGACATGCTATACTATGACTTTTTTAATAAGATTTTGACGACATGCTATACTATGACTTTTTTCATGACATTTTGACGACATACTATACTATGACTTTTTTAATAAGATTTTGACGAAATGCTATACTATGACTTTTTTCATGAGATTTTGATGACATGCTGTACTATGACTTTTTCATGAGATTATGACGACATACTAATGACTTTTTCTTGAGATTTTGACGACATGCTATACTATGACTTTTTCATGAGATTTTGACAACATACTATACTATGACTTTTTCATGAGATTTTGACAACATACTATACTATGACTTTTTTCATGAGATTTTGACGACATGCTATACTATGACTTTTTCATATTTTGACGACATGCTATACTATGACTTTTTTCATGAGATTTTGACGACATGCTATACTATGACTTTTTTCATGAGATGTTGACGACATGCTATACTATGACTTTTTCATGAGATTTTGACAACATACTATACTATGACTTTTTCATGAGATTTTGACGACATGCTATACTTTGACTTTTTTCATGAGATTTTGACGACATGCTATACTATGACTTTTTCATGAGATTTTGACAACATGCTATACTATGACTTTTTCATATTTTGACGACATGCTATACTATGACTTTTTTCATGAGATTTTGACAACATGCTATACTCTGACTTTTTCATATTTTGACGACATGCTATACTGTGACTTTTTTAATAAGATTTTGACGACATGCTATACTATGACTTTTTTCATGACATTTTGACGACATACTATACTATGACTTTTTTAATAAGATTTTGACGAAATGCTATACTATGACTTTTTTCATGAGATTTTGATGACATGCTGTACTATGACTTTTTCATGAGATTATGACGACATACTAATGACTTTTTCTTGAGATTTTGACGACATGCTATACTATGACTTTTTCATGAGATTTTGACAACATACTATACTATGACTTTTTCATGAGATTTTGACAACATACTATACTATGACTTTTTTCATGAGATTTTGACGACATGCTATACTATGACTTTTTCATGAGATTTTGACGACATGCTATACTATGACTTTTTTCATGAGATTTTGACGACATGCTATACTATGACTTTTTCATGAGATTTTGACAACATGCTATACTATGACTTTTTCATATTTTGACGACATGCTATACTATGACTTTTTTCATGAGATTTTGACAACATGCTATACTCTGACTTTTTCATATTTTGACGACATGCTATACTGTGACTTTTTTAATAAGATTTTGACGAAATGCTATACTATGACTTTTTTCATGAGATTTTGATGACATGCTGTACTATGACTTTTTCATGAGATTATGACGACATACTAATGACTTTTTTCATGAGATTTTGACGACATGCTATACTATGACTTTTTCATGAGATTTTGACAACATACTATACTATGACTTTTTCATGAGATTTTGACAACATACTATACTATGACTTTTTCATGAGATTTTGACGACATGCTATACAATGACTTTTTTCATGAGATTTTGACGACATGCTATACTATGACTTTTTCATATTTTGACGACATGCTATACTATGACTTTTTTCATGAGATTTTGACGACATGCTATACTATGACTTTTTCATGAGATTTTGACGACATGCTATACTATGACTTTTTTCATGACATTTTGACGACATACTATACTATGACTTTTTTAATAAGATTTTGACGAAATGCTATACTATGACTTTTTTCATGAGATTTTGATGACATGCTGTACTATGACTTTTTCATGAGATTATGACGACATACTAATGACTTTTTCTTGAGATTTTGACGACATGCTATACTATGACTTTTTCATGAGATTTTGACAACATACTATACTATGACTTTTTCATGAGATTTTGACGACATGCTATACAATGACTTTTTTCATGAGATTTTGACGACATGCTATACTATGACTTTTTCAGATTTTGACGACATGCTATACTATGACTTTTTCATGAGATTTTGACAACATGCTATACTATGACTTTTTCATATTTTGACGACATGCTATACTATGACTTTTTTCATGAAATTTTGACAACATGCTATACTCTGACTTTTTCATATTTTGACGACATGCTATACTGTGACTTTTTTCATGAGATTTTGACAACATGCTATACTATGACTTTTTTCATGAGATTTTGACGACATGCTATACTATGACTTTTTCATGAGATTTTGACGACATGCTATACTATGACTTTTTTCATGAGATTTTGACGACATGCTATACTATGACTTTTTTCATGAGATTTTGACGACATGCTATACTATGACTTTTTTCATGAGATTTTGACGACATGCTATACTATGACTTTTTCATGAGATTTTGACAACATGCTATACTATGACTTTTTTCATGAGATTTTGACGACATGCTATACTATGACTTTTTCATATTTTGACGACATGCTATACTATGACTTTTTTCATGAGATTTTGACGACATGCTATACTATGACTTTTTCATATTTTGACGACATGCTATACTATGACTTTTTTCATGAGATTTTGACGACATGCTATACTATGACTTTTTTCATGAGATTTTGACGACATGCTATACTATGACTTTTTTCATGAGATGTTGACGACACGCTATACTATGACTTTTTCATGAGATTTTGACGACATACTATACTATGACTTTTTCATGAGATTTTGACGACATGCTATACTATGACTTTTTTCATGAGATTTTGACATGCTATACTTTGACTTTTTTCATGAGATTTTGACGACATGCTATACTATGACTTTTTTATGAGATTTTGACAACATGCTATACTATGACTTTTTCATATTTTGACGACATGCTATACTATGACTTTTTCATATTTTGACGACATGCTATACTATGACTTTTTTCATGAGATTTTGACGACATGCTATACTATGACTTTTTTCATTTTGTTTTATCATCTTTCCAAACTAAGTGTTTCGCCATAAATTGAATGTATTATAATCAAATAATTCTACATTCAAATGTATTCAAAGTTCACGATTTATGGTCATGATTAATATAGTCAATGTTTAAGTGTTATAGCAAAAATACATATTTCACTGAGTTTCATCATAGACGGTGCATCTAAAAGAACACTGGTATATGGTTCAGTATTTTACAGAAATTAAAATGTGTGATGTATCAGTAATGCATGTTTTGAGCAAGAACAGGTTCACTTCATGCCAAAAAGGTGGTCGCTCGGCGGGGAAGGACCATAAGGGAGTTTTTCCTGTAATGCAACCTGCGGGTTTTTTCGCCCTTATATGAAAGTGAATATTAGTATTTAATGATGTTATGTGAATTATATTACGAACTTAAATGTTCTGTATTGGTATATAATCAAGCACATACTGTATAAGTAACATAATCACTTGACAGGATCAGTCCCTGATTCTGCATAGTCTATATAATCAATTGTGTTGTTGCAATGCTGTAAGGGACCAAAACTTTGAGTTACATTTCCACCTATTTTGTCAAAAGTTATATGAAGTTATGGTGGGGGTCAAGTGACCCCCAAAGGGGGGATATGTTGAAGAAAATCATCATATAACTTAGAATTAAACTAAAGCCATGGTCTGATTCTGATAACTCAATCCAGTTGAATAAACAAATGTTTTTTAGAAAGTATGAGTGCCAGCAGCCTGAGAGTGATAGATAACGGCGCCTGGGAACTCCCAAACATTTCCCGGCTAATGAGCAGAACATCCTGTCAACATGTTTTGGTATAATGTTCTCGAAAGAACATGACCAAACTAGATATTATGCAAGGCCCCGTATTGGAAACCAGGGATGCTTTGTATATGTGATTCGGCCAACTGATCTGATTGGTGGAAAGTGACTTAAGGGGGGTGAATTAGACTAAGCTGTAATAACTGATACGTTGGATTTTGTTGAATGTTGCCTTGTGCTCATTAAAACACTTCCCACTGGTTGCTACTCCAGGAACTCCGTCTCTTCTCTTCATTTCCTGCCACGACATATGTCGTCAAAATCTCATGAAAAAGTCATAGTATAGTATGTCGTCAAAATGTCATGAAAAAAGTCATAGTATAGTATGTCACCAAAATCTCATGAAAAAAGTCATAGTACATTATGTCGTCAAAATCTAATGAAAAAAGTCATAGTATAGTATGTCGTCATAATCTGATGAAAAAGTCATAGTATAGCATGTCGTCAAAAAATGAAACAAGTCTCAGTATAGCATGTCGTCAAAATCTCATGAAAAAAGTCATAGTATAGCATGTCGTCAAAATGAAAAAAGTAATAGTATAGCATGTCGTCAAAATCTCATGAAAAAAGTCATAGTACAGTATGTCGTCAAAATCTCATGAAAAAAGTCATAGTACAGTATGTCAACAAAATCTCATGAAAAAGTCATAGTACAGCATGTCGTCAAAATCTCATGAAAAAGTCATAGTACAGCATGTCGTCAAAATCTCATGAAAAAAGTCATAGTATAGTATGTAGTCAAAATCTCATGAAAAAAGTCATAGTACAGTATGTCGTCAAAATCTCATGAAAAAGTCATAGTACAGCATGTCGTCAAAATCTGATGAAAAAAGTCATAGTATAGTATGTAGTCAAAATCTCATGAAAAAGTCATAGTACAGCATGTCGTCAAAATCTGATGAAAAAAGTCATAGTATAGTATGTAGTCAAAATCTCATGAAAAAAGTCATAGTACAGTATGTTGTCAAAATCTCAAGAAAAAGTCATAGTATAGCATGTCGTCAAAATCTCATGAAAAAAGTCATAGTACAGTATGTTGTCAAAATCTCAAGAAAAAGTCATAGTATAGCATGTCGTCAAAATCTCATGAAAAAAGTCAAAGTATAGCATTTCGTCAAAAATCTCATTTAAAAAGTCATAGTATAGCATGTCGTCAAAATCTCATGAAAAAAGTCATAGTATAGCATGTCGTCAAAATCTCATGAAAAAAGTCAAAGTACAGTATGTTGTCAAAATCTCATGAAAAAAGTCATAGTATAGCATGTCGTCAAAATCTCATGAAAAAAGTCAAAGTATAGCATTTCGTCAAAATCTCATTAAAAAAGTCATAGTATAGTATGTCGTCAAAATCTCATGAAAAAAGTCATAGTACAGTATGTTGTCAAAATCTCAAGAAAAAGTCATAGTACCGCATGTCGTCAAAATATGAAAAAAGTCTCAGTATAGCATGTCGTCAAAATCTCATGAAAAAGTCAGAGTATAGCATGTCGTCAAAATGAAAAAAAGTCATAGTATAGCATTTTGTCAAAATCTCATGAAAAAAGTCATAGTATAGCATGTCGTCAAAATCTCATGAAAAAAGTCATAGTACAGTATGTTGTCAAAATCTCATGAAAAAAGTCATAGTACAGTATGTCGTCAAAATCTCATGAAAAAAGTCATAGTATAGCATGTCGTCAAAATCTCATGAAAAAAGTCATAGTACAGTATGTTGTCAAAATCTCAAGAAAAAGTCATAGTACAGCATGTCGTCAAAATCTCATGAAAAAGTCAGAGTATAGCATGTCGTCAAAATCTCATGAAAAAAGTCATAGTACAGTATGTTGTCAAAATCTCAAGAAAAAAGTCATAGTACAGCATGTCGTCAAAATCTCATGAAAAAAGTCATAGCATAGTATGTCGTCAAAATCTCATGAAAAAAGTCATAGTATAGCATTTCGTCAAAATCTCATTAAAAAAGTCATAGTATAGTGTGTCGTCAAAATCTCATGAAAAAGTCATAGTACAGTATGTTGTCAAAATCTCATGAAAAAGTCATAGTATAGCATGTCGTCAAAATCTCAAGAAAAAGTCATTAGTATGTCGTCATAATCTCATGAAAAAGTCATAGTACAGCATGTCATCAAAATCTCATGAAAAAAGTCATAGTATAGCATTTCGTCAAAATCTTATTAAAAAAGTTATAGTATAGTATGTCGTCAAAATGTCATGAAAAAAATCATAGTATAGCATGTCGTCAAAATCTTATTAAAAAAGTCATAGTATAGCATGTCGTCAAAATCTCATGAAAAAAGTCATAGTATAGCATTTCGTCAAAATCTCATTAAAAAAGTGATAGTACAGTATGTTGTCAAAATCTCATGAAAAAGTCATAGTATAGCATGTCGTCAAAATCTCATGAAAAAGTCATAGTATAGTATGTCGTCATAATCTCATGAAAAAGTCATAGTATAGCATGTCGTCAAAATCTCATGAAAAAAGTCATAGTACAGTATGTTGTCAAAATCTCATGAAAAAGTCATAGTATAGCATGTCGTCAAAATCTCATGAAAAAAGTCATAGTATAGCATGTCGTCAAAATCTCATGAAAAAAGTCACAGTACAGTATGTTGTCAAAATCTCAAGAAAAAGTCATAGTACAGCATGTCGTCAAAATCTCATGAAAAAGTCATAGTATAGCATGTCGTCAAAATCTCATGAAAAAAGTCATAGTATAGCATGTCGTCAAAATCTCATGAAAAAAGTCATAGTACAGTATGTTGTCAAAATCTCAAGAAAAAGTCATAGTACAGCATGTCGTCAAAATCTCATGAAAAAAGTCATAGTATAGCATGTCGTCAAAATCTCATGAAAGAAGTCATAGTACAGTATGTTGTCAAAATCTCATGAAAAGTCATTAGTATGTCGTCATAATCTCATGAAAAAGTCATAGTATAGTATGTCGTCATAATCTCATGAAAAAGTCATAGTGCAGCATGTCATCAAAATCTCATGAAAAAAGTCATAGTATAGCATGTCGTCAAATTCTTATTAAAAAAGTCATAGTATAGCATGTCGTCAAAATCTCATGAAAAAAGTCATAGTATAGCATGTCGTCAAAATCTCATGAAAAAAGTCATAGTACAGTATGTCGTCAAAATCTCATGAAAAAAGTCATAGTATAGCATGTCGTCAAATTCTTATTAAAAAAGTCATAGTATAGCATGTCGTCAAAATCTCATGAAAAAAGTCATAGTATAGCATGTCGTCAAAATCTCATGAAAAAAGTCATAGTACAGTATGTCGTCAAAATCTCATGAAAAAAGTCATAGTATAGCATGTCGTCAAATTCTTATTAAAAAAGTCATAGTACAGTATGTTGTCAAAATCTCAAGAAAAAGTCATAGTATAGCATGTCGTCAAAATCTCATGAAAAAGTCATAGTATAGCATGTCGTCAAAATCTCATGAAAAAGTCATAGTACAGCATGTTGTCAAAATCTCATGAAAAAGTCATAGTATAGCATGTCGTCAAAATCTCATGAAAAAAGTCATAGTATAGCATGTCGTCAAAATCTCATGAAAAAAGTCATAGTACAGTATGTCGTCAAAATCTCATGAAAAAAGTCATAGTATAGCATGTCGTCAAAATCTCATGAAAAAAGTCATAGTATAGCATGTCGTCAAAATCTCATGAAAAAAGTCATAGTACAGTATGTTGTCAAAATCTCATGAAAAAGTCATTAGTATGTCGTCATAATCTCATGAAAAAGTCATAGTACAGCATGTCATCAAAATCTCATGAAAAAAGTCATAGTATAGCATTTCGTCAAAATCTTATTAAAAAAGTCATAGTATAGTATGTCGTCAAAATGTCATGAAAAAAGTCATAGTATAGCATGTCGTCAAAATCTCATGAAAAAAGTCATAGTACAGTATGTCGTCAAAATTTCATGAAAAAAGTCATAGTATAGCATGTCGTCAAAATCTCATGAAAAAAGTCATAGTACAGCATGTCGTCAAAATCTCATGAAAAAAGTCATAGTACAGTATGTCGTCAAAATCTCATGAAAAAAGTCATAGTATAGCATGTCGTCAAAATCTCATGAAAAAAGTCATAGTATAGCATGTCGTCAAAATCTCATGAAAAAAGTCATAGTACAGTATGTTGTCAAAATCTCATGAAAAAGTCATTAGTATGTCGTCATAATCTCATGAAAAAGTCATAGTACAGCATGTCATCAAAATCTCATGAAAAAAGTCATAGTATAGCATTTCGTCAAAATCTTATTAAAAAAGTCATAGTATAGTATGTCGTCAAAATGTCATGAAAAAAGTCATAGTATAGCATGTCGTCAAAATCTCATGAAAAAAGTCATAGTACAGTATGTCGTCAAAATTTCATGAAAAAAGTCATAGTATAGCATGTCGTCAAAATCTCATGAAAAAAGTCATAGTATAGCATGTCGTCAAAATCTCATGAAAAAAGTCATAGTACAGTATGTTGTCAAAATCTCATGAAAAAGTCATTAGTATGTCGTCAAAATCTTATTAAAAAAGTCATAGTATAGTATGTCGTCAAAATGTCATGAAAAAAGTCATAGTATAGCATGTCGTCAAATTCTTATTAAAAAAGTCATAGTATAGCATGTCGTCAAAATCTCATGAAAAAAGTCATAGTATAGCATGTCGTCAAAATCTCATGAAAAAAGTCATAGTACAGTATGTCGTCAAAATCTCATGAAAAAAGTCATAGTACAGCATGTCGTCAAATTCTTATTAAAAAAGTCATAGTACAGTATGTTGTCAAAATCTCAAGAAAAAGTCATAGTATAGCATGTCGTCAAAATCTCATGAAAAAGTCATAGTATAGCATGTCGTCAAAATCTCATGAAAAAGTCATAGTATAGCATGTCGTCAAAATCTCATGAAAAAGTCATAGTATAGCATGTTGTCAAAATCTCATGAAAAAGTCATAGTATAGCATGTCGTCAAAATCTCATGAAAAAAGTCATAGTATAGCATGTCGTCAAAATCTCATGAAAAAAGTCATAGTACAGTATGTCGTCAAAATCTCATGAAAAAAGTCATAGTATAGCATGTCGTCAAAATCTCATGAAAAAAGTCATAGTATAGCATGTCGTCAAAATCTCATGAAAAAAGTCATAGTACAGTATGTTGTCAAAATCTCATGAAAAAGTCATTAGTATGTCGTCATAATCTCATGAAAAAGTCATAGTACAGCATGTCATCAAAATCTCATGAAAAAAGTCATAGTATAGCATTTCGTCAAAATCTTATTAAAAAAGTCATAGTATAGTATGTCGTCAAAATGTCATGAAAAAAGTCATAGTATAGCATGTCGTCAAAATCTCATGAAAAAAGTCATAGTACAGTATGTCGTCAAAATCTCATGAAAAAAGTCATAGTATAGCATGTCGTCAAAATCTCATGAAAAAAGTCAGAGTATAGCATGTCGTCAAAATCTCATGAAAAAGTCATAGTACAGTATGTCGTCAAAATCTCATGAAAAAAGTCATAGTATAGCATTTCATCAATCTCATGAAAAAAGTCATAGTATAGCATGTCGTCAAAATCTCATGAAAAAAGTCATTGTATAGTGTGTCGTCAAAATGTCATGAAAAAGTCATAGTATAGCATGTTGTCATAATCTCATGAAAAAGTCATAGTATAGCATGTCGTCATAATCTCATGAAAAAGTCATAGTATAGCATGTCGTCATAATCTCATGAAAAAGTCATAGTATAGTATGTCGTCAAAATCTCATGAAAAAGTCATAGTATAGCATGTCGTCAAAATGTCATGAAAAAGTCATAGTATAGCATGTCGTCAAAATCTCATGAAAAAAGTCATAGTACAGCATGTCGTCAAAATCTCATGAAAAAGTCAATTAACAACAAGCTCTCCGAAAGTAAGAAAAACATAAACAAACATGTCGGCTTACACAAATCTGTTCATTTTATTCCACATGCGATTTGAATAAATGTGCAGGCAATAACTAATAGTACATTAAAAGGTTGACAAGGCAATATATTGAATCATATCAATATTTGAATGCAGTATATAACCAGTGTTTATATCCTGTATCCAAAACAATCCTGCCTTTATTGTTATTTCTCAACCATACACATCAGTTAAAGCTCAGTTTTATCTTCTTAGGTGTTACATAGGGGCAGCGTTGAAACTGGAGGGCTGTAATTAGGTGGATACAGCATATTGCATCCTCTTGTTTTTGCTGACAAAGGGGATTACAGCGGGCCTGTTAGCTGGGCGCATGCTCAGTCTGCAGCATCCTCCCTGTCTATTACACTTCCTGTTCACACCTTCAAAATAAAAGTAGGAGGAGTTCGTAAACGTGTGCGCCAAAAGGATGTAGGGTGGAGAATTGCACCCCAGAAAATAAAAAGTGCATTCCACACTTGTGTCCAAGTGCTTCTTCTTCCATGTTCAAGGTGCAGGGACCTCACCACAGGGGCCTAGCCTCTCAACAACATGGCGCTCATCACTAAACGAAAGCCCACCAATCTAAAGAAAAGTAATAAACAACCCAAGATGGTTTGTCAATACAGGCTAAAGAATGTTAAACTACAGTAGATGAACCCCACAAAGGGAAATAAAGGGATTAACTGGGCTCACCATGCTGCAAACTAACATGATACACTTTGAAGACCTGACTCTGCTCACCACCTCTGGTATTGAGGCATTCACACACGTGCTCACTCAGAAAACACACAATATGCCTCAGATCAAAGCTATAACAGAATTAGTCAACAGTGTAATGAGGATGACTTGTGCACAGACAGGAAGTCAAGCATCATTTTTCGCGACAGAAAATGACGTAATGCACTACGTGGCTAAGTAAATAAAGTCATTAGAAGCAAAGTCATTAGAAAGAAATTGATTGACATGAAGTCATGAAAAATTTGAATGTTAAAATAAGAAAATAAACTGAGATATGACCATAGACTGTATATGGACAGTAGACCTCTGATGTTTGTGTACATGTCTGACCTCTTCTCATCAAACATGTACATGTGTTCTCTGTTTAGAGCCGGGTGGAAGCGTTTCAATAAGCTTTTGTGGAGTTATTTACTGACCCTCATCTAAGATCCTCTGGTCTTGTTGCACCATCTTGAGGCCAAAGCACAAAATTACACTGAACTGTAAACCGATTCGAAGATATTTAAAGCTTCAAATAAAGAATTAAAAAACATTTGTATGTGTGTCTGATGAGTCTTTCAGAGGAAGGTGATGGTTTACTGATTCAGTATGGAAGCCAAAAAAAATACAAGAAACATCTATATCATCATCTATAAGTAATAATCACTTGAAATAGAGTTCAATGTTTAGAAACAGCAGAAACGTGTAAAAAAGAAAACTATTTGCATGTATAGTGATCTCAACAATTTCTCGTCTCCATTCAAAATCTATATTATGCCTGAAAATCACTGAAAGCATTATTACGTTTTGAAATACCTGTATGTGTTCATAACAATATATTTAAGGTCTACAGACATAATATAAACATATCAAAGCTCCAAATTCACACTTATATTTGGCTTTCTCAGCTCGTCTCTTCATGAAATATAAAGTCATGTTACTGTAAAAGAGACTCAGAGTATCTTCAGTTTAAACAGCAGAGAAAGAGTCTGAACAGTGTGAGTGTTTGATTAAATTCTCTCTGCATGGAGTTTGTAATCCTGATGTCTCCGTTTGATTATCTGATATTTGCCTCTGAGATTTCTGCCTCTAGTTTCTTCTGCACCAAAACACCTTGTGGTTTACATACTTACTTTCTGGCCTTGTGACACGAGAACGCATTTGGGTATTTCAGTGACGAGTCCAGGATGTAGTAGAATCTGGTTTTAAGATTTTGTCCAATTATCTCAGACCTTTTTTTTTTTTTGCCTGCCGCACATGTGTTAAAATTCACTTTACTGTTACGCCATGTATAGTGAAGGTAAGGCTGTCCCATAGTGCCTTTGCCACAATACTCATTTTAGAGCACTTTTTTATTTTATGCACGAATGTGTGGAGAGATAACAGACTTTCATAGTGAGCTTGCAACACTGAGCAAGAATATTTAGACTGTAATGTTTATTTTTCTCTTTCTTCTCTAAGTAACAGCAGGCGTGTATTAAATGAATCATTCCTGCAGGTGGGAGTGCTCCCAGCTTGGTTTGCTTGTACAACCTCACAGTTTGTTTATTTTATCTAAAAAATGTTCCGTTTGCACATTCAGTTTCAGGCTCGCAAGCTTATTTTCATAAGCTGAGGTTTGTGTATTATGAAGGACTTTCCTCAATCAAAGAAATTCTTCTCCTACCATTGTTTTTACGACTACTCCATGAGTTGATTGAGACATTATCTCCATCGCTTTAAATGTTGCCCAGAGATTTGCTCACAAGTTACTTGGAAATAAGTCATTCAGCATTAAAAAAAAAACAAAAAATGACAAATTGACTGAATAAAACGTAGTCACCACAGTGATCGACTAGTCGACTTATCGACTAAGAGAAGGCAGCCCCATAATGCATGTATGTAAATGAAAAGCTTGACATTGTCATCCATTAACTTCAGACTCAGACACAAGAGAACAAACGTTTGGTTCATTTTAAAAGCATTTTAATGGCTTTTTGCACATATGTAACAGAGATCAGGAGAAGTCTACGGGTGCAGATCCAACTAGCAGTGACCCCCCCAGTCCACATCACACTGACTACCTCACCTACAAACACCCCGGCCCCGCCCACCCACCCCCCAACCCGGCCCCGCCCACCCCCATTTGTGGCATTATTGATTGTGCAATATGAAGAAATATCTCATTACTATGATTACAGTGACAGAGGAATGCACACTATACTTATCAAATTGCCAGAGAATGTAGCATAAAGAAAAAAGAAAAACAGGAAGCATTTCAGGACCAATCACCAAGTGAAGAGTTTCTCAGTTACTTGAGGAGTTTCACCAACAAACCCGACCAACCCCTCCACCAGCTGTGGAAAAACAAACGCGCCCACCTTTCACACTTCGGGGGCTCATTCCTGCCGATTTGTTTCCACTTTTCCTGGCAGTTACGGAAGTTAATTCATGACAAATGAGCACAAAACTAATTCAGGCTTGAATCAAGCAAGTTTAAAAAGCAAAGTTGGGATTTGCGAGTTTTGAAATCTAAACTCGCCTTTTCTGACAGATTTTGTGAATTGTGGAAACATATTTCTGGAGAATACGTCCATTTTGCTCAGCTAGAGACACAATCCCCCCCCCCCCCCGATTGTGAAATCCATTCAAATCGTACAACAGCCAGACCATTGATTAACCCCTTCAGCTAGCCTAGCTTTGAGTGCACAACAGTGCCCTAAATCCACCAAACCAGCACACTTCTGATATTTTTGAAACTTAATATTTTGATATTATGGAGGTGCATCTCGGGTCAAGTAACAACATTAACGAGTGTTTCAAAGTAGGCACGGTAAACAAAACTACAGCATGCTCATTTAAAGATAACATGCGTCAGGAAGGCTGGTCACATCATGTCTCAAAACATTGATAAAAAGTCACAATTCTGTTCTTAAAAATCATGCAAACAAATCGGTTTCTGCATGCCCTCAGATCTCAACTCACAGACTGATTACAGTGCAAATCTCTCGTTCATTTTGTCATCAAAGAACTTCCATATCAAACCGAACCATACAAGTAACTCAACGGTTTTCTCTTCATTGGTGGCAAAAGTCTGAAAAAAAAAAAAAATAAAAAATGGGAGTGCTGAAGCCAACAAGCAAGCGACCATTATTCTGCAACATTACTCACTTCCAGTAAATGCTTTTTTTAGAACCAACTTGTCCACTTCACAGCAATGCTTAAAGTAATTTTTGTTTTTATAGTACATCTACGTCTTCATACTCGTCAGACTAAATAAACCTTAGACATAGTTAAACTGTGGAACAGAAAATACATACTGGAGGAAACAAAAACATATTCCAAATAACTGAAAGGAGGAAATAAATGTTTCAAAAATGGAACCGGGGTAGAAAATAAACCTTACTGGATGCTTAAAAGTTTGAGTTCACAAACATTCTTACTGGTCTTAGTTATTTATTCCCCCCATCAAGACTCAATGGCTCCTTCATTCAGATTTGTTAAGTGTACATATCGTTAGGTTTCAGGTAAAGAACGCTATACTCAAATGAAGCTTATTACGGTTTTGTAGGTCTTATTAGTAGTAAATATAGGTGAAATTAAACACAGGTTTATTCTTTAACAGTTTGTTATACACAAGTTATACATACAGTTCAAAGCACCGCAGGGTAACTCTCCAAATTACAGCCGCGCTCTGCTGCTTTTCTTTCCGTGAAGCTGCAGGAATTAGACAGCACCAGAACGTAATGATGATAATAAGCTTTTCACAGGTTTTATTGCACAAATTTAACCAACAGAAAAGCAGAGTTATTCAGTGCATAAAATGCCGTTTGGTGCGCTCGTGATTTGCAATTTGAACTCGAGTTTCCCTGCTCTTTAAAGTTGAAACCGCTTTCACCACATGACTCGGCACTTTTTCCCCCCCACTTACACGTAGTTTTAGGCATTTCGGCTCAAATTAAAAACGTGTGAGAGGTGTAATTTCAGAGGTTTACCCCGCTGCGGTCTCAGTTTTCCCCACTACAGAGGGATACACGTCATCTTGCAAAGACAAGGCCTCGCAAAAACTGAGGATGGACCCTAACAGGAACTAACTACAACTTCCCAAAAAAAAGAAAAAAACAAACAAACAAACAAAAAAAAACAACAACAAAAGAAACTGAGACGACTTGGGAGCGTAAACACAACCCACAAAAGGCAGTAGTCGACGAAACGCTGGGATGATGAGAAAGCAGAGGAAAAAAAAACAACAGTAGGAGATAGAAAACACAAATAATAGCAATAAGAATAATAAACAGGAATATTCTGGGAACTCCTCTACAGCGTGTTGTTGTTCAGCGGCAAACTCTGGTTTTTTTTTATCTTTATGACAGCAGCTGCCTGAAGCGTTTGCAGACCCCTTTTAAATTTGTTTTCCTTCAATCCGATCTTTTTTTTTCGTTTTTTTTTTTCCTGCTCCTTATCTTACAAAAACTGAACGGAGGACACAGGTTGGTGTGTTGTAGCTGTACTGAAGCTCTGAGCCAGACCGGACGGTTGATAGGCACAGAGTGGAGAGTTTTGGCTCGGAGCTTGCATGCTGGAGTCACGCTTTGAGAGAGGAAGAGGAGGGAGAGGAAGAAAGAATAGAAGGGAGAGAAGGAGAGGCTGTTTGGAATGTCATTTGACATAGCAACTGCTGTATCAACTGTCCAGATCGGCCAATGAGTCACATGGTAACATAAACTGCAGGTGAAGTATCTTTTTTTTTCCTCATCAACTTACTTTATCATTTAATATTATCACATTAACAGTTTTGAGTATATTTGAATCCATTTAGAAGTAAATTTAATCACACGTTGAGCAGTTGTTCTAGTTTTTAGTTATTACAGTATCAGTTGCTACGAGCTGACTCTAAATCAAATATTCACGATAGACATGGACATCTTCAACAAATATTTGACCAGAGATGGATCAATGATGAGGAGCGACCCCAAACAGCACCAGAGGAATGAGGAGGAGGAGGAGGAGGGAAGGAGGAGGGAAGGAGGAGCGTCTATTTCTTCTTGCTGAACAGACTGAAGCGTTTCTCCTTGTCTTTCTCTCGTTTGCCCGGGCTGGACTCCGCCGCCGACGCCACCGCTGTGGCGACGGAGGCCGGCAGCGTCTGAGCGCGTGCGGCTGGGGCGGGCGTGCTATGGCTGCTGGGAGTCACCTCCGTCTTGTCGCCCGTCATGGCGGTCGAGATGGCCGAGATCCACATGTTCATCTCCTCCTGGAGGATGAGGAGAAGGAGAGAGGAAGGGAGGGTTAGCAGTGTTGACCTGGGGAGAGCAGCTGTTACTATCATTTAAGAGCAATATACAACCATTCAATAAATGGTCATAACGCACTATAATGCCGGTATACACAGCTATAATGACTCTTTATGCATTTATTATTGCACAATATTTGTCAACGATTTTAACATCTCCCTCAAATTTATATAAATGTTTCATTATTTATTCATACAGAGGCCTCCTCCTGTGGGTTACTTGGAAATACATCAATTAAGACTTATATACGTTTTAAAGTACATTACAGTGTCTCATAAACCATGTATCATATATAATGTTAATGAATGCTATACGGAGTAAAATGAAAGTGTTGCTGAGCTATCTAAATAAATATATACATATATAACAAAATATATAATGGCAAAAATAAAAATAAAATATATTTAAATAAAAAAATTAAAATAAATCATAAAGCAAAATAATTAAAAAATAATAATAAAATAAAGCAATAAAACAAACAATTAGAGAAATCCCTTCTTTTTGAAAAGAGGGTTAAAAATGGTGACTCTAATATAGTTTATATAACAAATATAACAATGTTAATGCAGGACAGAGACATAGTGGAGGAGTTTAAAAATTGTGGAGAAAAAGAAATAATGTGGAAGTTATTCTTTTATTTTAAACTTACGTCATCTTTGGCTTGGAAGAGATACTCATTCCCATCAGTGATCCTGTGGAGGAGAATGCATTAAACAACAACCAATAAAGTGTTCAAGACTCCCTTCACCGTTACACCTACAGACGGCTCATTTTACTCCGGTTGATGCATTTGGAGGATGCTTAAAAACTTCAGTCTCAGATGTTGAGAAGTTCCTCTGTCCCTCAAAGTGGCCAAAACATCAATAACTGCTCCCAATCGTGCTGCCGACGGCTCTCTCAAATTCTCTCTGTTCTAAATTCTCTCTGTTCTAAATTCTCTCTATTCTAAATTCTCTCTATTCTAAATTCTCTCCATTCTAAATTCTCTCTGTTCTAACCCCACAAGCTGAAAGGCAATGACCTCACAATAACGCTGTTCTTTACACTGCAGGTGTAGTGAAATCAATGTATTTTGTTACTCTTCTTCTTTGTTCTAACTATTATTCTTTTGTCTTACTTCTGTCATGAAACAACAGTTCCTTTCATTTGAGAGATGTGAGTTATGACTCCGAGAAGAGGAGTGATGTTTTACTCAAACTGAGGAAATTCACCTCGGACAGAATCCTATCCGATATCGATATTTGATTGAGTTAAGAACTTTGTTTAAACCAACTGTAACGATTCTCACTTGAGCTTGAAGACATGTTTCTTCTTCTTGTAGTCCAGCGCCACCTCGCAAATGGCTTCCTTCAGGCTGACGGGAATCTCGCTGTGGTAGGGAATACCCTGACTGGCGCTCTTCTGATCCTTGTAGAAGCCCATCTCCTGCTGATTGATCACACAGTACACGTTGTGCCACGACCTGCCGAGACACAGTCGGATCATTTATCAACAATAGATAATAGCCAGCAATAACGACTTCTAACCATTAAGTGTTATAAGAGAAGCATTTGTTCGAAAGGTATGAAAATAAATGATTGTGTATTTCATCATGGTAAAACAATCACAGTCCACCTAAAGCAGCAGAGAAGCTTCTTGGTTGTGATATTTCAGAAGTTGTTCTGCAGTCTGACATTCCTTCATGGGTTCCTACCTGCTGGAAGCCTTCTTGTTGTGTCCCTCCCACTCATGCTTGCGGTGCAGGAAGCTCTCCAGCTGGGACGTAGGAGCGTCCTGCTGGGACTTGGCCGGCAGGGTCGCCGCCTGGCTGGCCTTGCCCTTGCGGGAACCCCCGGGAGACCCCGCGGGGCTGGGCTCCGACACCCCATTCACCACATCTCCACCCTCCACGTTGTCCTGGAAACAGAGGAGCGAGGAGTCAGAAGAGCACTGAGGATGGATGGATCTCTCTCACAAAACACAAATCTTTCACAGTTAAATGTGTAAATCACAGTTATCAGAGCTGCAGCATGCGGAGCAGAGCAGAATCACAGGCTGTGGAGACACTTTGAAATGGTCTAAACTAACCCAAAACGGCAACCTGAGCAAACAGATGTGGCGTTTTTTTACATTTTTGTTTGGAGTTTATCTGCAACCTTTACGACCGCCATGAATCATAACTGGTAAGTCAACTTAACGCACCTAAAATCTCTCACAGGGCACCAGCTTCAACCCACAAAGTTAAAAAGACAAAAATGCAACCAAATGCAATTAAAATGATCTTATAATAAAACTGAACCAAACTAAAAAAACTGAAGAAAAGAGACCAAGTCACGACAAATCATTAGCAACTCTCAAGTCTTAAAACTCAAGTCTCAAGTCAAGTCTTTCCAACCAACACAACCTTGTTGTCGTCAAGTTGTCATTCATTTCAGCAGACTACACATGATGGCATCATTATATGGCAATATATGGCAAAGAAGTTCAGCAAATAAGTCACATTTGAGAAGCTGAAACCAGATCATGTCAACTAGTAGAAGGAATGACAACGTATGTTTCCCTTTCCTGGTTGAGGCAAGATTCTTCAAAGATTCAAGTCAAGGGCAACAAATGACAATAAAATAATATGTGTTAAATGATGCACCGCTATCAGACATGGCTGCTGTGTGATCCTGGTTCTTCTTTGGGTTTGAGGATTCAAGTATTGAAAGCGTAAAGGCTAAACTTCTAGTTAAATCTTGAAATGTCAACGTCAAGTTGAAAGTCTTGTTGGATTTCCTGAAGTTACCAAATATGTCTGGTCTCTGACTCAAGTCAGCAACGCAAGCTAATGTCGCACACTCAACTGAACTAGACTACAGGTCCATCCATCAAACCACTAACAGCTACCTCAGCCTTTGTAATGCATTCAGAAGCGTTTGTTTTTTTAAAGCATTTAATTAAGAGAGCTCAGCGCTGGATTCCAGTACGGATTAGAAAAAAAAACATCTGCATTGCACATTAAGAGCACCAGAAGGTAACACAGTCTGATCATGCACTGATTACAGGTTTAAGGACATGCATAATAAATCACAACACCACTCAATAACACACAACATGGTGGACAGTGTGAGGAAAGACAAGGAGAGGGAGAAGCTAGCAGATGGGGAAACACAAAAAAAAAACCTCAATAAAATCTCAAACAATTACCAACAAAATTGCTTGGAAGTCATTACTGGGCATCATTATTGGTGAGGGGAGAATGCGATTGGCCTAGTATCAAAACAGATTTTATTTTTCCACACCACACCCACTCCAACCGGATGCTTATTACCCTGTTACTGAGCTCTTCAAGGGCTGGACCAATGGAGGACACTCTTTTTGAGCACAGTTCAGAGGCTGGACCGATCCTGGGAGCTTTAACTGAAGGACTGCAAGAGCTGGACCGATCCTGGGAGCTTTAAATTTAGAGCTTAGCGAGAGCTAGACCGATCGTGTGAGCTTTTATTACGAATCCCGAGAGCAAGTTCTCATTTTTCTGAGAACTTTGACAACTGTTGACAAACGCTAATGGTCATTTTATCTCTTTAAAAACTGTTTGAAAACTTTGAATTGAGGCTGCTATGAATCAATGTTAACACTAATATAATAGGAAATGATAATAGACAATGTAGTCATCTTTACAGCATTTTCTATGATTATTTCATTGTACTAAACGATCAAATATCAAAGTATATGAAGAACTGCTACTGCATATAAAATTTCAACTATATCACATGATCCTACTTTCACAATAGACCTCATCAGAAATTGTTTTAGTTATTACTTTATAAAGATTTTACTTTTAAGTCAGATTGCACAGACTGTACGGATTAAACCTCATTTCAGCCCTGAATTGGTCGCAACAGACTAATTTGTCGAATTCCTGTGCAATCATTTGACTTGCAGCTTTAAGGTCACGACTCTTAAATTATTTTTCTGATCATTTTGGTCATATTTCTGACAATTGGTTGGATTTCTGGCAGGTGACAAATTTTGTTCGACTGTCTGCAAATTGTTCCGTTTTGTTCCGGTCTATTTCCACCATTGGCTGCTGTCAAATACCCACCATCAACTATACTGAGCTTGTTTTCATTGTATTGTAGTAGTATTTTAAATACTAAATGTGGTCTTGACTGATGCTGGCATGACAAAACTGAACCGAGTCTGGATCTTCCATCTGCAGCTCCATATTTGTATTTGTTTATTTTATGTTTGTTTTTACTTTTTATACATAAATAAAGTGTCTGCTCAGCTTCATACCTAATTTGACTGTTATATGTAGCAAGTATATTTCTCAGTTTCTTTTTAAACCACAACCATCAACTAGAAAACTTTAACTTTGGGTAGTAAATGTCTTTATAATAACAGCCATTTGACAGGAAACAGCAGCAACTATGTGTAGTTACCTTCCTATTCCAAAAATCAATTGGTGAAATAATGAAAATATTTTGTGTAATAATTATATTACCCAGCGGTTACCCCCACTTATTTAGTTATTTACTGTGAAAACAAAGAAAACGCTCCTAATGCGAGTTTTTTTATGGCTATCCAATCATTACTTTAACGCAACGTTCACTTTATTGATTTTTGATCCATGTCAATGAAAGAAGCCTTCTATGGAAACCAAAATATATACATGTGTTAAAATAAAGCCCCAGGGTGAAAACTGGTGAAGAACATGGGATGAAGAATTACAACTTTGACAGAAAACTCAACTGAAATGCTAATGATGGTGACAGCATGCAACAACAAAAACAACTGTATGTGGAGAAAAGTCACGACTACACATTGATAACACAGACGGACGAACCAGAATGGGTCTGAGTGATCTGATTGGTTCTGACAAGGTTTATTAGGGAATGTGTGTTAGTCAGGGAACCAATGACGGAGCTGGATGGACATGCAACAGACACCGTGAAGAGAAATAAAGAAGTTATAACAGTAAACAATGGAAACAATAATAATACAAAACAGTGTCACAGAGACAAAAGATCTTAACTGAGTGCATATAATGAGGATGGAGTAGGTATGCGCGCGCGCGCACACACACACACACACACACACACACACACACACACACACACACACACACACACACACACACACACACACACACACACACACACACACACACACACACACACACCATGGGATATGTCTAAATGCTTGTATATGAATAAAAGATGACATGTTTGTTCTAGAATGAGAAAAATATTGTTTTCTAATTACAAATTATTAATTGGTCTGAATGATCCAGGGATCATGCAACTTGCTAAACAGCATGTCAAAATGATTCTATATGAAACTTGGAATACAAATTAGAATGTGCATTATTGATTTGCCTTTTTTACTATACAATAGTGAATAATGTTAAAGTAATAGGTGGTAGATGCAGAGCGGGGAGTTGTGAAAGAAGAAAAACGTTTTTCCTTTTAAATTAGTTATGCTTGTCATGATACTATTTTGGGTTTGAAAAGTTGTGAATGCAACTATTTAACTATTAATGTTTACTTAAATAAATATTAAGTAAACTGTGATTATCATCTACACACACTTCTATAATCGGGTTTAAAAAGTGAATCACATTCAGAGCAGCTTTACATGAAGAAATGCATGCGCTGTTAACTGAATGGTACTTTACATAGAGGACTATGTTGTATGTGTAATGGAAGACGTGGTGGTACACATACTGCACTCTATGAAAAAAATACATATGGAGATGGTGAATTTGGGTTGTGGGATGTAGACACACATGGGGCAGGTAGATACAGTAAGAGTTCTTTTTTTAAAAGTAGCTTTTTAAGTAACTTTCTACAACTATCAGTCTGCAGAAAGAATTGTATTGTAGTTTTTAGAATACATTTCTGGACAATATGTCTAGAAAAGGGTTCTCTCCTAAAACAATGTAAAGTAGCATTTTTAAATGTAACTCCTCATATCTGTGTTTGATCGCATTTACGCAATATGAAATGTTAATGATCAAACTAAACTTATTGCAGCTTAAAATCCTTTATTTTAAGACAATAAGAGTAAGACATAATTTACCTAAATATATTTCGGAGAATGTACCACAATGTTTTTGTTGATTTATTATCACTGATGAATGCATGCTTTATATTTCATCTGTCATTTAACGTTAAGTTTCATTATCGTATACAACATTATGCAGATGACGCTATCATTTACATTCTGGTATAAATATAATCTATAAAAATACTACAAATGCCCAGAAATCTAGTATTAATAGATTTGTAAATCCCCGTTTGAGGCTTTAAATGCAAATTATGGAGTGAGGTCTGTGTAGTTTGTTTGTGGACCTCTCAGGTGTTCATATTCCAGAGGGTGAGTTTATAAATGACAACATAAAGTAGCAGCAACATTAACAGTTGAGGGGAGAGGACGGCAGGAGTGTCACGCTGAGAGAGACAGAGGGGAGAAGGGAGGAACGAGAAAGAAAAAATGAGGGGAGGGATGGATAGAAACACAAGAGGGGCTTGTTGTGTGTGTGTGTGTGTGTGTGTGTGTGTGTGTGTGTGTGTGTGTGTGTGTGTTTTGTGGTCCCATTCACCATGTATGCAGTCACACTCATACCAAAAGGAGAAGCATCCTTTTTTTTTTTTTTTTGCTTAATGTCTCAAAATGCAAACATTTAAATGTTTAAAACACTACAATTACTTTCTGTTTACATTACTCATGTACTGCTACTCTGGTTTAAAGAGTAGAGACTAGCACGATTACAAGTTTTACTGTTGTCCATCATGTCTCTTTCTAAATTCATTCTTTGAACTAATTAAGTACAAAAAGTAATGTTGGGTACTTTTAAGGAACTGAGAAGAACTTGACATATTTGATTGAGAAATATGTTAAAATAAATGTTTTCCCCCGACAGACAAAGCTAAGACAACTTAGTTTCCTGACAGTTCTTTTCTGCAGAAGTTTCTCCTTCAGCCCTAAATGTTATAAAGCAAAGTGTGACCGCGTTCTTTTACAGGTTTCAGACGGTATCATTTCGACAACGCACTATTTTATGTCTTACGTTCCAAATATTTTTTGGTGTTGTAAATGAGCCTGAGATCTAAGATTTTCATTGCCAATGACTTTTTTTTCTGTTATCTTTGCATATGATGCATATGATAATAAATAACTTGAAACTAGAATCATGAGTGATGCATTTAAACAGAAGCACTAAATAAAAACAAATGGAAGCCTTTTAACACAATCTGCAGTTACACTCTTAAATCTGTATAATTATTGCTTTAACCCAATATGTTTTAATAATCAAAATGTTCACATTAAATTACTGGTTGTGAGGCTGATTGGTCCTCTCACACTAGTGGTACTCTTAGTGTTGGAGTGTCTCCAAATCAAGACTACATTTCCCATCAGTCCCACTGCTTCCTGTCCACTGTTCCTCTTGATAAAGAGGTTTTTAGAGGAGATTTTAAGACCTCTTAAAGATGGAGGATCTCATTTTGTTAAAAAGCAATTATACTTATATCTCAAAACAAAGATTAAAATGATGCATGTGACAGCTGTAAAGTTAAACGTATTACACTTAGATATTAAGAATATTAATCAGTAAGGAGGAGAAGCAAACAATAAATAGACAAAGTGATACATACAGGAACATGAATGTGTGGATCCCAGGAGTGTGTAAGGAAGAGGAGGGATACAACACACCTGGTCTAGGAAATTTCTGATTGAGGTCAAAGGTGCGTTTTGGGATGTTTCATGTGCATGAGGTCATATTCAAGTATGTTGAATGTACACATTATTAGCATGTGTGTGTGTGTCAGGGTGCGGCCGTGGCCCTGCGGCCCTGCAGGGTGCTGCTGTATTGCTGGTAGGCAGGTGAGCGGTAACTAACCCTGGGAGACTCCTGGTCAGACGGCAGCCCGTTCTGAGACACCGGCTCACCCTCCCTGCAAACACACAAAGCACACAAAGAGTTAGACTCACGCGTGATGGATTTCACACTGATGAACAGCTGCGACTGACCACTGCTTTTGCTATTGACCGATCCATCATTGTTTGCTCATATGAAAAGTTTAAATATGATTTATTGCGATGAGGTCATGAACTTTCTTCTCATATGCACCCATTTCCCTCTCCGATGGGTTTTGTTTTCATTTTTACTAAAGTATCAAAAATCTGTAGAGAAAGGTTGTTTTCAAATATGAAAGAAGAACAACTTGCAACTGACAGAAGTGAAACTCACAGCAGTTACTCCTGATGAAAAGGCCCACAAGAGAAGAAGTAAATCAGCCTTTTATTTCATTGAATTTCCAATGATATAAAACGGAGATAAAATGAAAAAAGTGTGGAATAACACACAGTTGACGCACAAACACACACTCTCTCACCTGTGCTGAGCTGCAGCGTCGCTGGGCTGAGCCTCAGTGGGCGGGGGATGTCTTCTCTTCTCTTCTTCCTCTTGCATTCTTCGCACTTCCAATAACTCCATCTGGACACAAACGCATTGAGCTTAATGCGAGAACCACTCGAACAAACGGATTCCTCCCTACGTGGCATTCACCAATATCTCGCTTTATTATTTTTTTCTTTGGTACAAACAGAAATCAGGAGTCGTCCAGACGTATCTTATGAGCCATGTACGGGTCTAATGTCTCTCATTTAATTCATTATTCATAGTCCCTTAATCTCTGCTAATTTTGATCTTAAATGATTAACAGTTTAATTAAAACAAACTTAATGAATGCAAAATCAGTAACTGGTTCATTTGATAATCGCCATCATGGCGGCCAATTTACTGAGAGGTTTATTAGATTTTATTATTTTTACTGGCATATTTCGACACAGCAATTCATACTGTAGAGTAAGTCAGTAGACAGCGTTTATTATTGTAAGACAACTTTAGGGGTGATGATTATGCAAAATGATGTTTGGTGAATCTAAGACTTATGTTATCTATGACTTCTACGAACACAAGAGTTTTGGGGTAACTATATGAAAATATTCCCGCGTCATAATTTTTTTGGGGGAGGTCTTTTTTTAAACTTCAGCATGGCTCCTGAGTGTGTGTGTGTGTGTGTGTGTGTGTGTGTGTGTGTGTGTGTGTGTGTGTGTGTGTGTGTGTGTGTGTGTGTGTGTGTCTCACCGTGGTCAGCCTCTCCAGAGCGGAGAAGCGTTCCTCCCAGGTGGCGGCCGACTTCTCGAAGGCCTCGTGGCGTTTGATGAGCTTCTCCACCTCGTCCACGCTCTGGCCAATCTCCCTGCTGGACAGGTAGGGATCCTGACCCAGCAGCCACGCCTCGGCCACACCTGCGTCCCGGGAGAACTGGTGCACCTCCAGGACTGAACGCGCACATTTCCGTGTTACACTTGGATTTATTCAGCTAAGTCAGTCAATGTGCCGTCTGTCAACATGAGCCTCGACTAAATGAGGAACTGTCTGACTCACTGGATTAAACACCTTACCCAGTCTCAGCCACTCCCATCTGTCCTCCCACTTGTCGATCATGTCTTTCCTCTTGTCCGTCAACTGTAACAACTTTTCTTTAATCTGAGGCGAGAAAAAAAGAAGAATTGCAAACATATTCATGCGGTTTGAAGACAAACACAATCATCATGAGCATCTAAAACAAAGGTGAGAACTAAATCTTAAAGCAAATTCTACTGCCTTCTGACAGAACACAGCAGATTCAAATAAAAAAAACTTTTAAAAAACAGTTGCGTTGGTTTAGCATGAAGGATGTTTATCATAAACCTGTTTAAATGAAGGTGTCTTTACCTCCTCTGAAGCGTAGTGCTTCCTGGCCAGCAGGGCTTTGCCCAGCTCGATGCAGGCTGTGAAGCTGTCGTTTCGGGCGTCGATCTCCGCCTTGATGCCCTGGTGGTTGTTCATCAGCAGCTCCACCGACGACACGTCCCTGAAAACCAGAGATAATTTCCATCGGAAGTGAAATACTGAAGATGAACAGAGGGAACTAAACACCGACTCCTCAGCGGTAAGCTGGTGTTCTTACCTGGGCTTCTCCTGGGCCTCGATCAGGCGGATGACGTCCTCCATCCACAGCATCAGGTCGCGCACCATGCTGAAGAAGCGGAACTTGTCTCCAGTTTCCACCAGCTTCACCCGACGGCCCTCCGCCGCCTCCAGCAGGTTCTTCCAGGCCTCAAGGACCTGAGGGGGGGGGACATGACAAACAACAGAGTTCAGACCAGAGAGCCCAGAGGCCGAGATCCTCTAACACACATGATCTGAAACACTCCCTCCATTATGAAGAAGCATCTGAGAATCATGTGTTTTAGAGAAGAGGTTCACTCTGATCAGCAGAGAACGCCGCATAATGCTTCACTATTTATCATAAACCCAATTCATTACTGGGTTCCGTTTGTATAAACTGAAAACACACTATTACTACTGGTGCACTAACGGTCGCACAGTCTTGCACATGTTCAGCAGCATCACCAGGGAGCTGCAGGGGAGCACAGCAGCCCGGGGAAATACATAAATAAATAGCATTAAAGCAAAACAATGCATTCATATGTGCAGACTGCAGCGTCAACGTGGCAACACAGCTCTCCTCTTAGTATCTCTGGATGTATTGGGTCATTGTAAGCAATGTTGCACATCAGTCAGCAGGGCAAAAAACAGCCATTTTGTTTTATCCATTAACAATTTCTCCTCGTAACATGGAATTAAACATACCGTGAGAGAGGACTTTATCCTCATAGCCAATCCCTGCCTCTATGTTTTCAGTGGATTATGTTTGCTGGCATCTCCACCTGTTCAGTGCTCAGTCTGAGCGCTCCATAATCAGTTGGCACTACATGGATACTTTAATTTAGATCTAACAAAGCACTGAAAATGAACAGTTATTGCCAGGGTCGTCAGCTGTTCCAGGATTATTTAGCGCCCATAAATCAAATATGTTTGCACAAGCACTATTTTGCAGATTTGGACGCAACTAACTAAATAAGCAATAAGTGGTGAAGTGTTTTTTGAGGGATCGTACCGCCGCTCCAACGAGTAATGGCCGACCCGTGAGCTGAAGCAGCTTGCTGTCCATGTATAGATCACATCGGCTCACAGTTATGTTCTCAGTCAAGGTGACCAGTAGACATTAACCTGTGCTAACTAGCAAGCTAAACAGTATCCATATTAATCTGTTAGCATGCTAATGCTAGCTTCTAGCAGCTAAATGAGGATGACAACCAGACAGTGGGGATTGTTCACAGACACTATGGTTAGCCAGCTACTAGATATTTTGTAACACTCGATCAGATGGCTCGGTGATGAACAAATAAGTTCAAACTCATCAATGTGGTGAAGTAGCTTAAGCTAACGTCTAGCGCTCATTGCAGATGAAGAAAGTTTCAGCGCAGCAGTGGCTGATTTCCTCATTCCTTGCGATTTGTTGCGTTCTTTCGTAATAGATACTGACAACAAGTTAGCATACACTTTCACTTTGTGCAGACATTTGCAGCTGAAATGCATCTCTGACCGCAAGTCAGAGAATTAAAAAAGCAAAGTGTGACGGACTGACTGCATCGCTGCAACACAACACAGAAGAATTAAACCTCATCTAGCGGTCAAACACAAGTCAAAGCATGTGAGCGTCACGAGGCAAAGCTACCCGTTGCTTTTTGTATTTTCTCACTTTGTTTTAGTTGCAAATGTCTGCAGAACGAAAATCTATATTTATCTTCGACCTTGCTGATTGCGTACAAAAAATAGATAATCTTTTCCAGACTTGTACAGAATCTTTTCACTCCGCTCTGTTACATTTTCAGCCACAGACCCATCTGACACTGAGAAACGTTGTTGGTGGAAACGCGGCTGCAGGGGACTAAAAGCGACATTTTGCTGGGCTAAGAAGCAACTATATTTAAGCAAATGCGAAACAAAAACATTTGATTGCACCAATGCGTGCAGCCATGAAATATTAAAAATATTTAATTAAATTATAAAATGTATTTTGAGACAAGCTAGATGCTTAAGGCCTCCAATTTTTTTTGTTTTTGTTTTCACTGACTAACCAGAACCAAACCATATTTACAAACTACTAGTAGTGTTTGTTTTAACCTCCTCAGAGACACAGGTGGGTGGAGTTTACAGCTTGATGGTACTCATTCAGCACCAGGTAAGTCAATAAAAAAACCTTTGTAATGAGGTCGTGTTGACTTCTGTGCAAAAATCCACCCACACAGCGATCTAGGAAAGATCTAAAACAAACTGTACGAGGATTTGCAAATCACCAGGTCTGTAATAAAAAGACTGGGCCGGAACTAAACGGCATCAAAACGACTAAAATGTCACTAAAATGAATCAACATTTTAGTCGAAATATTAAAAGAAAGTCTAGAACTGCAGCCAAAATGAACACTGATGCAAAGCCAATGTTTTTGGTAAACAGAGTCTCACCTCTCCCTTTCTCTTCTGGGTGGACAGAGAGGATATGCAGGGAAATGGACATACAGGGAATGGTCAAAACACAACGCCATCAAAAACACTCAGGAGCTCGGACACGTCATTGTGGTACTGAAGTCAAATTCCACTTGAATCTTAGGTTATTATTGTTCACCGACACTTTCTAGAAATGTCCGTTTCAGATGTAGAGTTTATGAGTTTGGAAAATCCCGTGAACGGCCATTTCATTAGGCAAAAACAGCTTTGGATGAAGACACTTGTAGCAGACATATTTCTAAAAGAAATGCATGGAATAAAGACAGATGTTTGGTTTGAGAACGTTACATTTCGTTAAACTAACAGCTGTCGTGCTGTCATGTTGTAGAAGGGTTGCATGTTTCGCACACTGACAGGTTGAGCTGGATTTACACTACTTAAGGAAATACGATTGCCACGTACTAAAATAATATGGAAAGAACACAGCACTGCAGCAAAGTTGTTCTAGCATCACCGCAACAACCGACCACTAGGCTTGTGTTTTTCCTGACATGTTTCTGATGCCGGTTGGAGTTTGTTTGACTATAAATCCAGCTTTACAGACTTCGTGCAGAAGAACGAGCTTCTGAATTAATTCTCAAAAAAAAAAGGGTCCAACAGTGCAACTGCTTTGCATCAGTTTTCCCATGGAACATATTTTGATGATGCAGAAGAGTTTGCCTGATTCAAACACTTTGAATGGAGCTAGGCTAGCTGTTTCCTACAATCTTACTGTCTTTGTGCTAAGCTAGACTAATTATATCCTGGGTGATGGATGATAAACACATTCAGACCGGCTCAGCAGTTTTACAATCTCATTCTTCACAATATTTACTCTTTATACTTAATTATAATCAAACCTTAAAGGTTGAGAAAAATCACCTTTCAACTAGAGGTTTTAGAAAAAAACTGCATAAGACCACTAATGTTCCCTCTGTGTAGAAAACCATGAACAAAAATAAATCATGGTGTTCCTGTATTTTGACCACGCCCTGTAAGGCTTCATTATGCGTCTATAATCTACTGATTGTAGTGAGATCATGAATAAAATGACGATCTGAAGAACAGTGCTACGTGTTTTGTCCTCTTTTATCAACCTCACACAAGCTTTTTCTTCATCTTATTCCAGATTCTTCTCTCGGGGGAAATTTAACTCCATCTATAAATTATGGTTCTTCATTTTTCAAACGGATCACTTCAGGGCGGAGGAACAGTGCAAAGTTAGTGCAGCAGCAGTGCGGCATGCATGAGGAACAGAGGCTTTTACAGTCACTTCATTACCACGAGTGCAGGGTCCAGTTCACTTTCAATTCAATCAGTAAGAGAAGCCGGTTTTTCTATTATGTTTAAATGTAAGCTATAGATAGATGAATCAAAAACGTTTCTACATCCGAGATTTAGATTTACTGAAGTGAACTCAAAGTGAAGTGGGTCGAGTCCTGATGCGGTTTCTGTTTCGCGGCTGCCCGACGCTGAAGCTCACCTCTCCTTCTCTCTTCTGAATGTCGTCAGCTTTATCTCCGGCGTAAGCGGACTGCAGACGAACGGCGTCCTCCTGAAGCTGCCGCACCTGAAAGCGAAAGAGGAGGATGAGGAGGTTCAGGTTGGTTGAGAACACACGGAACAGTTTAAACATCAGTACCAGAAGCATGCGGATCACGCGAGACAGCTTCAGTGTCACGAGCTGAGAAGGCCATGAGAACGTCCCATAAAGTTCTCAGCATTTCTCACGTTATGTTTACTTGAGATTTTACTAAAAACTAGTACTTCCAATGAAGTACTGGCTTTTCTTCTACGTCAAACTGGGAAAACAGTTTCTTTTTGGAGCTGGCTTTGTGTAAGATTCACATTATTGGAACAAAAAAGGTAAAACCTTGAAAAGCAGCCCCAGAACAAAATCCCTCCACTAGTGAGCAGCTATGGACTGAGTGTGTTCCAGGTTCTTCATGTCTCCTAACCAGTCTTAAATATAGCTCCTGTACCTGTGTTCCCAGTGCCTGGATGTCGTGTTCGAAGGTGGTGTGCATCCTCTGCAGGGTCTCCACTGTGTTCTGGTCGCGGCCGAGCTCCTCCGGCAGCTTCTTGTGTTTGTCCAGGATGCGGTTGAGGATCTCCTTGGCGTCGTGGTAGAACTTGTGGAGTTCAAAGGAGGCGGCGAGGATCTGCGTCCGGGTGTCGATGAGCTCCAGCAGGTCGGCCCAGGCCTCGTTCAGGCCGTCCTTCCACTCCGCGATGGTGGCGGCGTCGCCGTGGCCGGTGTTGATCAGCTCGTCCGCCTGCCGGTTCACGGTGTCCACGCGCTCCTGGCCGATGTTCCCGGTGTCGCGGGCAAATTCTCTGAAGCGCTCCTGCAGCATCTGAAGAAGGAAGAAAGTTAAGATTTACCGTTTGGATGTGATCAAGAAATAGAACTATTTTTAACATATACAAACTATTTTGATTAGGATTCCTTAAAATACAAATTTCAAATAATTCCAAGACACATTATGAAACTAAATGGAACGTTCTGCAGTGTAGAAATAAACTTCTCTTTGGTGGACAAAATGTAACGGAGAAACTGTTTCTAAATGGCCTCAAACATATATTTTACATTTATTGTAATGGTTGACATAAACACCAACGATAATATGTCTGCCATACACTAATATCAGCTGCTTTAAGGGCCACTCATCCAACTCTTTGTTACCAAATACATCCTCCAAAATAAATTACCGCAAAACCAACTTTCACTGTTTAAATAATCCCCAACACTAATCCCGACAGTGTGATCAAACACGTTTTGGACTTACGGTGACGTGCTCGTAGTCCTGTCCCAGCTCGTGGGATCCGGCCACCACCTCCCTCTCAGCGATCCACTGCTCCAGGTCGTCCACCTCCCGGTTCAGCTGGAAGAGACGCAGGCGCTCGTCCAGCTTCCCCCGACGCTCCTCCGACAAGTCCTTCAGCCCGGCGTACAGCTTGTCCACCTGAGACTGACGCATGCCGATTCGCTCGCTGCACGACGAAGAGGACGACAGAAAATCAGTTATTACGGTTTATTACCGTCTTTCTGCTTCCTCTCTTCAATCTCCCTTTGTTCCGTCTTGTTTCTCCTTCCTTTGACCTCCTTTCCTTAATCTATATCTCTCTCTTCACTCTTTCATTCCTCGTCTCCTTCCTGTGTTCTTATTTTCTACTTTCATTTATTTGTCTCTTCGTTGCCTTCTGCAACATTTTCAAAATGTAAAAAAGCTTTCTGCTTGAAGGTAAAACTAAACCTGGATCCTTGACCTGTGACCCCCCTCCCCCCTCCCCCGCCCTCACCTGTCGGGGTGCTCGGCGGCCACCAGGCCCCGGCTGGTGCCGGACAGCTGGTGGACGGTGTCGGCGTAATCCTCCACCGCCTGCTCCAGGATCTGGTGCTTCTTCAGCATGGCCACCGAACTCTGCTCGTCCTGAGAGACACACGGAGATTCATCTTGTTATTTTGGTCTTCAAAGTTGAAAAAAAATGAGAGCTGGAAAAGCAGTTAGATGTTCTGGTGTAACCTTTCTGAAAGGTTTAACCGTTAAAAGCTATAAGTGTGAGACAAACGCTGCAGTATACAACTGGAACACAAACTAAAAACCTCTCAGATCAAATTAAAACAGAACAGAACTGAAACCATCTCTCGTACTCAGTGAGAATCTTTTCCATAAGTTTAACAGAGTTTTTTAATCAGAGTATCAAACGTGTACTGACCGGCAGAAACAGCAAACCAACAGCAACTAACCAAACTAATAGAAAATGAAGAAACTGAGGAACTGAACCAAAACTACAACAAAGAAACAGGAAGTGTTTGAGCCACAGAGGAGAGAGCCTGAAGACAACAATGTGATGCGTGTGTTAAATAATACTTTTTATCAGAGTCTGTTTAACCCAAACCTCATCAGCTCTAAACAGATAACGATAAGACTTCAATAGAGTCATTCAAGTGAGGCTGTGATGTCACTAACACTAATCTGATGTAGTGAAAAAAGAAGGGTTAAGTTAGGTTGTTACCCACAGTTAATATAAAAGGGTTTATTCTTTGTACGGAGGCTGTTTTGGGACATTTCAGATTTCTTGTCTCAGGTTTTTCTCATTTCTTTTCAAGACAGTAACTTATGGGTTACAATTATTATCTTGTTCAAGATAGAAAAAGGAATGAATAATATCTTCAGAGAGTCTTTTCTGTTTAGTGTGTTTATTAATCACAACATCAGAGCGTGAATTTAAATAAGTACATTACGTTAAATAGTGTACTTAAGTACAGTATTTGAGGTTCTACTTTTATTGACTATTTTATTTTCAGGCCAGCTTCTACGTCTACACCACTATATCTCAGAAGGAAATATTGTACTTTTTATTGTCTGACAACATAAGTTAAGTGAAGATTTTTACACACAAAACATATGCAGTACTGGTAAAATATGATGCTTTGATAATATTTAAGTACAGTTTAAACAATGAATTAATTGGCAATATTATTGATAAATATTTTAGTAATTTTTCATGTAAAAATATGTTTCTAACTTCTCAGATGTGAAGATTCGCTGACTTTCCTTTTAATTATTCCAATATGATTAAATATTGAATTTTTTCATTTGCCCTCACCTTGGCCTTCTCCTCTGACATCATGTAGAGCTCCTGTTCGCTCATCCAGGCCTCGGCCTCGGCGGCGTCAAAGTAGTACTGCTGGGCCTCGTGGGCCTCGCTGAGGCGGGTGTGGCGCTTCTCCGTCTCCTTCCTGATCTGCTCCCACAGCGACTGGAGCTCGGCGAGGCGCTGGCGAATCAGCTCGGCCGTCGGGCTGTTCTCCCTCAGGACGTGCTGGCTGCGCTCGAAGATGTCGTCGTAGCGCGGCTGATGGCCCTGGATCTCCTTCTGCAGGGTCTGAGCGGGTCAAACGCCAAGTTAACGGTTGTAGATTCAACATGTACTTTACTTTATATTGTGGTTATTTTACTTGCATACAAGCAGGTGAAGCTGTTCGTTTGTGTACCTGGTTCTTCTTGATGAGCAGCTGTACAGTCTGCAGGTTGTTTCCGTGGTCGGTCGATGTGGCCAGAGGCATCCTCTCCTCAACCCACAGCTGGAGACGAGAGGGAAGTTCACTACTACTACTACTACTACTACTACTACTACTACCACCATTATCCCCACTGAAGTAGAATTACTGCTGCTACTCATGTTACTACAACTACTAATACTACCATTATCACCAATGAAGTAGAATTACTGCTGCTACTCATGTTACTACAACTACTAATACTACCATTATCACCACTGAAGTAGAATTACTGCTGCTACTCATGTTACTACAACTACTAATACTACCATTATCCCCACTGAAGTAGAATTACTGCTGCTACTCATGTTACTACAACTACTAATACTACCATTATCCCCACTGAAGTAGAATTACTGCTGCTACTCATGTTACTACAACTACTAATACTACCATTATCACCAATGAAGTAGAATTACTGCTGCTACTCATGTTACTACAACTACTAATACTACCATTATCCCCACTGAAGTAGAATTACTGCTGCTTCTCATGTTACTACAACTACTAATACTACTGCTGCTGATCTGAACAATGTGTCAGCTCTGACGCTTTTAATAAGAATACATTTTACACCACTACTACTACTACTACTACTACTACTACTACTACTACTACTACTACTACATAACAGCACTACTTCCCCTAACACTTCTTATAACAGTTTCATTTTTTGATAAATGAAAGTAATTGCTGCAAAACGATGATCAAACATTTGACATGAGATCCCACTCAGCAGTAAAACACACCTCACTTCCTGTACCAGGTGGGTCAAAGGTCAGCGCTCTACTTCCACTCTTGCTCTACTTACGATCTCGTCCTCCACGTCCCGGTTGAACTGGTGGATCTCGCGGGAGGCCATGAGGTTGTCTCGTCTCTTCTTCAGTGGGTCCTGGAGGCACTGGAACTTCTTCTCCACGCTGATCCTCTGGCCGTCCACCTCCTCAGAGCCTTTCCCCTCCTGACTGAGGGCCTGCGACTGGCCCTGCAGCTCCCCCACCTCCTTCTGACGCACCTCCACCTGGCTCTCCAGGATCTGCAGGAGGACGGTTGACAGGTCAGACACGGAGACGTAGTACGTTTGTAAAAACACAGAAATAAGGGCTGAAAAATGTGACATTTAAAGAATACATCTCAACTCAAAGGCCATTAACTAGCTATTTCCACAGCTTTAAACCATGACTCACAGTTGAAGGAGGGTTGCTCTTTTGTCACAGAGCAAACTGTGATATGTTGAAAGCTGCAGGAAAAGCTAGCGAGTGGACATCGAGTTAAGATTCTGCTTCAGCAAATCAGGAGAAAATGAAGATAAAATGTCCTTAGATATACAACATTGTAATAAAAATAATTATAACACTAATAATAAAACACAATGAAATGAAAACGCTAAAAATATCTACATTAAATTAAAATTAAATTGAAATGTTGGTCCCCATTGAAAAAAATAGATAACGAAATAAGTAAATAGGGAGAAATAAAACAGCTTTTACAAAGATAAAAGATTTTCAGAAGTCAGAAGCCTCGTCTCATCTTCTCCTCGATTCAATAAAAATCTGTGTTAACCTCCAAAAACTGACTCAAAAACATTTCACTGATACGAAAATAGAAATCAAAGTGAGGATCATGTTCCAGCAGCCAGACAGTGTACTAACAGTCTGAAACGGAAGATAAAAAAAAACAACAAAAAAACAGGTGGAGTCTGGGATAAAATGAGAGCAGAGAAGAAGACGAGGAGGAGAGGAAGCCTTTCTCTCCTCTGTTTCACTGTACAACAGATGAAACACTCTGCTACTGATCTCTCTCCAACACACACACACACACACACACATGCATACGCACACACACACACACACACAAAAGAAATTACAGCACAGCTCTCAAGAGGAGATGGATGATAAGAGAAGTAAAGCTGCTCTAATAGACTGAAAATACCGACATCATCCTTCAGACGGATTCACACTCTCCAAGTTCTGTCTCTGCTACTGGTGGAGACGCACACACACACACACACACACACACACACACACACACACACACACACACACACACACACACACCACACACACACACACACACACACACACACACACCATTTCTCAGGCTCAGTGTGGGCTCGTAACACATCAAATGAGAGGTTACATAACTGCTGTGTGAGTGTGTGAGAGAGAGTGTAGTGTGTGTGTGTGTGTGTGTGCGCACGGCTAAGACTTTGTGGATATGAAAGTGTGTCTGTGTGTGTGTGTGTGTGCGTGTGTGTGAGCACCAGTGGATGGATTATGTAAAGGAGGGTAAGACTCACTCTCCTTTCATCACTGTAAACATTTTGAACTTACTGAAGAGCTTCCCTTCAGGAATTTAAGAGCTTTGGATCACAAAAATGAACAAAAAAATGATTAATTTCACAATTGTGAAATTATTTTTGCAAAAATAAGCCCAAGTTCAGGAATGCATTCAGATATCATCAATCACTGTCCGTTTCAATATTAAAGATTTTAATTTAGAAGCGCAGATATGTGCATAGGTTGAATTAAATACAATGTCAGGGTCTTAACGAACACATCAGACAAGTTATGTGATCTCTGAAGCTTAATTGGAGCTTAAAGAGCAGAACAGACCGTCTGACAGGCTGAACTCTGTGCAGAAGACTTAGAGTCTGCAGTCCTGCTGACTGCTCTGTGAGGCTGCACTGACACCAACATGTTGATGCTCACCATCTGAATTTAGCATGTTAGCAATAGCGTGCTCTGAGTTCTTCTTCCACCAAGGTTGATTTGTGTAAGTCAAACAGCTGAAGCCTCATATCTTCAGCTTGACTTTAGAAGTATTTTCTACTCAAAACAATTTTATTTCTCCATCCCTTACAGTGGAGTCGTACCAGCATGGACAGGAAAGCTATCAAATGTTTTTTTTTATGTACATACAGCAAGGCTGAAGGACAAAACACAGGAATGATACGCTTCAGAAAACTCAGCTAGTACCAACTCATTTACATTCAGTGTCTAGCGTTTTGTCTGTGAGACTTTTTTTTTTTTTTTACTGGTTTAATAAAAGGTGTTAAGTGGAAGAGAAACTCTGCTGTCAAACTGAGAGGCTTTACAGGAAGTTTAGTCAAACTGACACAGGAAGAGCTTCTGTGCATTAGAAACTAGAAACACAAACATCGCCGCCATCCGCTTCGTCAGCCTTCATGTCAACGCTCCTGCGAAGATCTGAAGAAGTGTAGCGATCAGGTGAATGTGCTCCTCACCTGCTGCTTCTTCAGCAGGATGTTGACGGAGGTGAGGTCCTTGCCGTAGTCGTCAGACTGCAGCTGTCCGTCCAGGCCGCCCAGCCACTTGTCGAGGTCGGCGCAGCTCTGGGTGAACAGCTCCGCCTTGTTGGCGTCGAACAGACACTTGGCCTTCGTCTGGGTGGTCGACTCGAGGTCCTCCCACATCGTCTTCAGGGACGCCAGCTTCTCTTTCACCATGGCCTCCGTCTCCGGCTTCTCTGCCATCAGCGCCTGCCCGTCCTGAAAGACAGCGCTGGTTTTTTTAATACTCAGCTTTTATTAGCTAGAGACAGCATCTAGTTTTGTTGATAAAATGAACAAAGAGTGTTTTGGTGCATCCATAAAGAAACAGCTTCCCGGACTTTGAAATTTACTTTTTATTTAATTTTGAGGAAGCTCAAATTTAGGGGGTTTATTGAGATTAAACAGCGACAATAACTGTCACAGCAGACGGTTCTGCTGGACTGTGTTTGAAGGAAGACGGTCAACGTACATGATATTCATAATGTAATAAACTCATTTAAAATCAATGGCTCATGTCAAATGACATCTTTGGTTAGAAGCTGTTTAATAACCAGATCCGTTGTGCTAAATAAGCTGACTGAAAGCAAACACCGTCTTCCCTGTCCCCCTCCATCCTTTCCTCGCCTCCTCCCCCTCCCACCTTGTCGATCTTGTCCAGCCACTCCTTGTTGGACTGCAGCTCGGCCATGAACGCCTGGTGTTTCAGCCACTTGCTGTGGAGGTTCCTGGCCTCGTCGTACGACATGTCCTGAGCCGTCAGCATCTTCTCATTGATCCACAGGGACAGCTGAAGACACACAGGCAGCAGATTATCTCTCACTGAGTCACTGCAGGTTCTCTGCACTGATTTGATTTAAGGTATCTGTAGTTTACCTCCTGGCAGTCCTGCAGGAACTTCTGCAGGTCTCTGTTGTCCTTCAGCCTCGACAGCAGGTCGCTGGCAGCCGCTCGGTTCTTCTTGTGTCTGTAAGACAATAATCAATATTTTTAGAATATGTTTTTCTGTACCTACCTACACACAGTTCTACCTGTAAGTTTAGAACATTTTTATACTTCCAGATATAATAAAAGCCTGAGTCACCAGTCTGGTGCAGGCAGGGTTGGAGTGCCTTGCTCAAAGGAAGGAAATTAAGGGAGGTGTTGAAGATGAATTACTATAACAGTCTAAAGCCTTGTTCTGTAGCCTTTAAAGCTGCTGTTAAACTAACCTGACATATTAAATATCCTATACATGGCTGCGGCTAACCATTATTTCCATTATATATATATTCATCTGTGATGTGTAAAAAAAGTCAAAAAATCTGTAACAAAAGGACCACCATGGAGTTATCAGAATGTAAACAACAACATAATACTCAATGTCATGTGAAAAGAAGAAAGAGCTTGAAATCCCCCAGACAGACGAACAGAATCTCGGTCACCTCTGGTCGATGGAGTCCACCTTCTCCTGGGTCCGCTCCGCGTTGATGTTGCCGTCTGTTACCAAGCGGCGTCCGGTGTCGACCACGCCGCTGATCTTCTCCTCGTTGGCGTCCAGGGTGGTCATGAAGTCCTCCTGCTTCTTGATGGCGGCCTCGGCCCCCTCCAGAGTGGTGGGCATCTCAGTGTGAGCCAGCACGTACTCCTGAGACAGAGACACACACACACACACACACACACACACACACACACACACACACACACACACACACACACACACACACACACACACACACACAACACACACCAGAAACTTTATCCGTCATGTGAACAACAATCACAGTCAAGCAGGTGTTATTTCTTATTAACTATGTCTTTTCAGGTTTCCTCCAACAATGTTCCTCATAACTGTAGAAGTGTTGACACTTATAAACGTGCAAAAGGTTAAATATATATATATATATATATATATATATATATATATATGTATATATATATATATATATATATATATATATATATATATATGTATATATATATATATATATATATATATATATATATATATATATATATATATATATACATATATATATATATATATATATATATATATATATATATATATATATATATATATATATATATATATATATACATATATATACATATATATATATATATATATATTATATATATATAATATATATATATATATATATATATATATATATATATATGTATATATATATATATATATATATATATATATATATATATATATATATATATATATATATATATTATATATGTATATATATATATATATATATATACAGACAAAACATGACACTTAAAGTGGACAGTGGACATATTACTTCTCCTCTTGTTCTCTAACCTTTCTCTTTAAGCAGGTCAGAGGCTGCCATCAAGTGGAAGAAGGTCTTCACTACAGCAACATGTTCAGATTTAAATTAATTTCTACGTTTTTTCATTTTAAGATAAAAACAAAAGAGTCCTTTTACTGATACACAGGACTCGTTCCCAAGTTCTCTCTCTCTCTCTCTCTCTCTGAAATGTTAACAGGTAGGAACATTAGAAAGTAGAAGACGAATAATGTGTAATTATGAAGCTCCTTTTCTTTGACTGTGGTGAAATGATGACGGAGTCACATTGTCCTAACTAAATATTTGGGTTTTTCATCTGAGAGTTGGATGAAAAGTAGAAATATCTTTTCTGTAATTTGTGAGTATTTATGCGTTTGAATAAAGGTATTTTTCTTTGGAATATGCGTCCCGTTAATCAGCAACGGTTCTATAAACATGCAGAAAGTAATAAGAACCGTCTCAACATGTTGCTGTAATGAAGGACTTCTACCACTTGGTGGCAGCCTCGGACCTTCAAGTGAGGACGTCAGGTCCAGGTGGACGAAAGGACAAGAGGAAAGGGGACAGAAAGCCATCCGAAATATGTCCACCGTGACTTTAAATGTCATGTTTTGTCTGACAAACAGTTTCAATCACAAAGATATCCAGTTATTAATGACGTCAGAAAGAACAGCAGGAAATCCGTCTTGATTCATTCTCAGTTTGTCAATTAATCAACTAATTGTTGCAGCTCTCTACTTCAATCCATTTCTTTAATCGCTAATCCTGTACAAGGTCAGGTGAGGTTGGCGTGTGTGTGTGTGTGTGTGTGTGTGTGTGTGTGTGTGTGTGTGTGTGTGTGTGTGTGTGTGTGTGTGTGTGAGAGAGAGGGAGAGATCTGGTCCAACACGCATGAAGCTGGACTGGATGGACGCCCCAGTCAGAGATTTATCTGCTAATCACAGTGAGTGTGTGTGTGTGTGTGTGTGTGTGTGTGTGTGTGTGTGTGTGTGTGTGTGTGTGTGTCAGTATTAACACAGATGAGCGAACAGTTCACGCCGTGGTCAGATCACATGACGACGCGCAGGCTTGATGACATCACGGGTTTACCTGGTTGTTGAGGAAGGCCTCGGCCTGCTTGGTGTCCCTGAGGAACAGCTGGTAAGCGTGGGACTGGGGACAGCAGGTTCTGCCGGTTCTCCCACATCTTGTGCAGCTCGTTCCAGCCGGTGTCGAGCGCCTGCAGCCGCTGCCGCAGGAACATGTACTGCGCGGTCCGTCTGGCCCTGCGTCACCATCTCGCCCATGTCCCGCATCTTCTGGTAGTCCTCCTCGTAGTTGCGGATTTCGTTCTTGATGTTTTCGTGCTGGGTCAGCAGCTTCTCGGCCTCGACCAGCGTGTTGGGCATGTCCTCGGAGGCGATGGCCGTCTGCGTCCTCGACAGCCACGACTGGAAGTCGTCCAGGTCGCGCAGGAACTGCTGCAGCTTGCTGGCCTCGCCCAGGGACTCCTCACGGTTCTTCATGGTGTCCTGGAAACAGAAAGGGGGGTGAGATATTCAGAGAGAAGCGACTTAACTCTGGTGCTCCTGATGGTATTCTGCGACTCTCCTACCTTCATCTCGTCCAGACGCCGGGTGATCCCGTCCAGACGTCCCTTGATGGCCTCGGACTGCTCCGGGGTGCTCTGAGGCCAAGCGGTCCGCCTCTTTGCCCAGGTCGCCCAGCTTGTCTTCGATGGCGGCGAGGTCGCGCTCCATCCCCGTCAGCTTCCTCTGCAGAGCCATGACGCCGGCCAGGTCGTTGCCAAGCTCCTGGGTCGACTCGATCACCTGCAGGAGGACAGGGACGGAGGGACGGGGTGAGTTAGTAAAGAGTTTAATTACAGGAAATAAAAGTATTTTTAAGAGCTGAAGGGGACATTCTGAGCCTTAAGTGTTAATATCTACACAAAACAGTAGATATTGAGGGATTTTGTCACTGCTATCGTTATTAGAGATGACACCATATCATCTGAAAGTGTAAGTCACACTCAATCCAAAAAACATGTGCATCATGTATGTGTGCTCAGGGTCATGTCGGTAGCAGACGTTTTTTGTTCCGTTGGTACCTTGGTCTTCTCTTTGATCCAGGACTTGGTCTCGTTACACTCCAGGTGGTAGTTCTGGACTCCCAGAGCTGAGCTCAGGCTGTCCTTCTTCTGGTCCACCAGATCTCTGAACTGACTCCACCTGGACGGACGGACGGAGACACCATCAGCAACAGAACATACCAGGTACCCGCAGGTTTGATTACTTTATCTAAACGACCCAGGTCTCACTTTATTACAGTATGTTTACCTGTACAATTGTATCTTACAGTCAGTGCTAAATAACAAGTTATTCCCTTCCAAGTCTAAATATAGTTTTCCATTTTTTCCAACTTCAATCATTGTTTAACTCCGGTCTATTTACTGATATGATCTCAAACATTGGTTGAGGATCTGATAATCCCAGTATACGAGCTGCTTTAATCCCAGTTAGATTACCTGGTGTTGAGTTTGTCCTGCTGGCTTTTGATCTCCTTCTCACTGGGATGTCCGCAGTGGATCAGTTGCCTAGCGACCTGGTTCACCACGGCAACTCGGGACGCCTGGTTGTTCATCTCCGGCTCCAGACTCTCAAACCTGCCCGGAAGACGCAGTGAGTTACATGTAATGATTAAATTTAAATGAATAAAACATTTTAATGTTCAATGAAGTGATGGGTTCTGTCAGTAACACTCTTTAAAAAGACCTAAAAGCTTGTGAGTGTTGCTTATGTTTTCTAATATTTTTGGAGCCTTTTTCCCCTTTTATTACTTTCATTATTACTATATAGTTAGTTTGCAGTATAGAGCTGACATGTAACTAAAAGTTCCCAGTTGTGCTCAAACCGGGGATGATGCTATCACATCTTATACTCACAATGAAACTACCTTTGTTATGCATTTAAAAAAAATCCCCAAAACAAGTTTCATGTTGCTGTTCAGAGGAAACTTATAGTT
>NW_027176750.1:716130-731130 GCF_023349555.1 Cebidichthys violaceus
GAGCCGAGCGGCAAATTTACAGCGTAAACTCAAATGTATCATGAATTTCTCTGCTGACATCTACAGCATATCGATACGTTTGTATTAAACTAAAATGATCTGATGAAATCTGCTGCTCGATGGATCTGTTGAGCTCTGGTTGAGAAGCAAAGATCTTTATAAATGTGAAGTTCAAGTGAAGTGTTTTCAGCTGAAACCTGCTGCTGTTCAGTAACACACACACACACACACACACACACACACACACACACACACACACACACACACAGTTAACCAGCGTCTGGGAAAGGATCCATGTGAAGCTTTGTGGTCAAACAATATTGAGAGACAAGTAGCTGAAAACCAGATTCAGAGGCTTCTGTGAACGAACTGTGTAACCACAGTCACACACACACACACACACACACACACACACACACCCCCCCCCCCCCCCCCCCCCCCCCCCCCCCCCCCCCCCCCCCCCCCCCTCCCCCCGCTGGTTCCCACAGTCTCTCTGTGACCGTCTGCATCTAAACAACAACCAGCTCAACTGGATTTAAGAAAAACTAATAATTTGTTTTACGTTCCTTCTAATATCAGTGTTCAGGTTGATTTTTTTCCTCTCAAGGGTTTGAAAACGTTCGGCGGTGGGGGTGGTGCTTATGAGTAGAACTGACACGATTAGTCAATTAATCACTGAGTGATTGAGATTCATCACATGGTGATGGACATTTGTTCACTATTTTCTGACATATTTAAGACAAAACGCCGTTCTTTAAAGAATGCTTTGATTAGAGAATCCGTTGGGGAACAATTAAGTTTCCTTTTGACTGGCAGGTTTGTTGTTGTTTGTCTTCTTTTATTGATATTTTGATCATATAGTTTGTAAACTCACTGCTTTTTTGGATTGAATCCAAATATGAATAATGTTTTATGACAGAATCCATTCAAATTAAGTGAACTACTCAGTTCCGTATTGTCAGCGTTTCCATAAACGCACCACGGTGGTCCCTTCTCCCAAAGTATATATATACAGTTAGGTCCATAAATATTTGGACATTGACACAATTTTCATCATTTTGGCTCTGTACACCACCACAATGGATTTTGAATGAAACAATCAAGATGTGCTTTAAGTGCAGACTTTCAGCTTTAATTTAAGGGTATTTACATCCCAATCAGGTGAACGGTGTAGGAATTACAACACATTTTATATGTGGCCCCTCCTTTTTAAGGGACCAAAAGTAATTGGACAATTGGCTGCTCAGCTGTTCCATGGCCAGGTGTGTGTTATTCCCTCGTTATTTCATTGACAAGGAGCAGATAAAAGGTCTAGAGTTCATTTCAGGTGTGGGATTTGTGTTTGGAATCTGTTGCTGTCAACTCTCAATATGAAGTCCAAAGAGCTGTCACTGTCAGTGAAGCAAGCCATCATTAGGCTGAAGAATCAAAACAAACCTATCAGAGAGATAGCAAAAACATTAGGTGTGGCCAAATCAACTGTTTGGTACATTCTTAAAAAGAAAGAACGCACTGGTGAGCTCAGCAACACCAAAAGACCTGGAAGACCACGGAAAACAACTGTGGTGGATGACAGAAAAATTATTTCCCTGGTGAAAAAAACCCCCACCCACCCACCCACCCACCCCACACACACACACACACACACACACACACACACACACACACACACACACACTTTTTTTTTTTCTTTAATTACTCTTTAAGGTTGTATCTACTTGACTGACAGTTGTTAAATATTTTTTTATTTGAACCCAAACTTCCTGGTTCGCGAACGTTGCTTGACAAATCCAGAACTCACCGGTGCTGGACGACCTCCAGGTCCTCCAGTTTTTCGGGGATGTCCATGCTGTTGAGCCACTGCTCCTTCTCGTCGATCCACACCTCGCAGGCGTTGGCTTCGCTCAGCATCTTGTAGAGAACCAGAGCGTCCTGCAGCGCCTGAGTCCGGAGCCGCGTCAGCTCCACCACCTCCTTATAACGCTCCTCGATGCCCGCCAGCCGGCTCTGAACCTGCACACACAACCAACATCCGTCAGCGACTGAAGAGAATAACTCTTGCCTGCTGTTACTTTAGACTCTAAAGAGGTCAGTGTTGTGTCTGTCAGAGCTTCACCTCCTCAGAGTTGGCCTTCTCGGGCGGAAGCGTGCGCGACTGTTCGTGCAGAGCCTCGATGACGGGCCGGTAGCTGCCGATCTCCTCGGCCACGTCTTTGTGTTTCTTCACCAGAGCCTGAGTGGAGAACTCGTCGTGACCGACGTCCACGCTGGAGACGATCCGCAGCACGTCCAGCATCCACGTGTCGATGTCGTCGGCATCGGCCTGCGGGGAGAGAATCAAAAGGTTCAATATCACCAAAAACAATATTTTCAACATTTTTCAATTACTTTTCCAGGTGTCAAAATGTATCCTGCAGACCGGAATCATGATTTTATTATCTGGATTTGTTTTTGTTGCCCGAGCAGAAAATGAATACATGTGTTTTTGTTTCCTTTTACCAATGATTTACAGATGTCTTGAAAATCTAGTTCAGTTTTTTTAACAATCATTTTGAATAGCATAAGGTGGAAGACGCACTGAAACAGCAAATGAAAAGCAAATTTGTGCTTGTTCAAATCCAGTCCAAATTCATGCGAGAAGCTACGAAAATATGCGCTGCGAAAAGTGGTTTTACCTGGAACTGGTGCTGGTTGCAGGCCTCCTGCAGACGAGCTTTGCGGACGGCAGAGAGACGCTCCAGAGCCGCCCACTGCTCCTACAGGTGTGTGTGTGTGAGTGTGTGTGTGTGTGTGGGGGGGGGGGGAGGAAATGAAGGAGGGAAGGTGTTAGGAAGGGATGCAATAGTTATGTTTGTGGAAGGACTTTTATTCACTTTGAAGCCAATAAATCAAACCCTTTAAAACAAAGTTGAAGGTGAAGTATAACTAACTTGTAGTCATTTAAATCTAAAGACCTCTAAAGACTTCATTAAAGGCAATTAAATAGCTTTTTAAGCGTTAGAATTAAATATTGAGACACTCTGAGACTTTTTAAAGGCGTCTTTGAGGAATAAAAACAGATTTAAAGTTCCCTCTGAGAGCAGGAACTCCGGCGCGGCGTACCTGGATGTCCTGGATGCGCTCTTTGATCTTGTCGGCTCCGAAGTGGTCGTTGGCCACCAGCTCCTCGCCCTGTTTGATGGTCTGCTGCAGGTGGGCGGCTCGCCCGCTCATCTCGTCCTCGAAGGCTTTGTGCTGACTCAGCAGTCGACGCGCTCCAGTCAGATCCTTCCCGTAATCCTCGGAGGACAGGATCTGCTCCTTCTCCCTGATCCAGCCCTCCTACAGACCACAGACACATTCGGGCCTCAGTCACGTCGCCTCAGGGCGAAACTCAGGTCTCTAATTCTGATGAAGCCGAGTGCGCTGTGGTTAAAGCTTCTGAGTTACAGCACAACGTGCGGCCATTTTGGATCAGCACTATAGCACCGAGTGAAGTGAAGTAAAAGAAAAGCAATTTCTTAAAGTTTCAGAAGTGTCTGAAAGCAAAAAAAAAAAGAGACTAAAAACAAACTGACACTGATATTTTTTCATTTAGCTGCCGGGTAAACTTTTAAGAAGAAAGGCTTTTATAAACTTTCTTATAAACTGTTTATGAGAATAATAATAAGAACCTCTTCGGCCATTTCCCAGAAGAACTTCCAGAGGCGGCGGGACTCCTCGAGGCGAGCTCGCCGCTCAGCCGCCAGCTGACTCAGCTCCTGGTAGCAGAAATCCATGTGAGCGACCCGATCCCTGATGATCTGAGGATCACAGGGCTTATAACCTGAGGAGGGGGAGAGGAAACATTATCATCACGCTCATCTATTTCTCTCTGAAAGAACAACAACTAAGAGCCAAATAGAGAGCGATAATAAATCTAAAATGTCTTCTATTCGTCCGTCTGTCTCACCCTCCATGTCATCGGCAAACTTCTGAGCGTTGCGGTTGACGTTTCGGACTCGGTCGGCCTGGATGCCGATGTCGGCCTCCACCAGAGCGTGTTTCTGCAGCAGGTCCTCCACACCCAGCAGGTGTTTCCCATAATCCTGAGAGAGCAGCATCATCTGCAGGGAGAGAGAGAGAAAGAGAGAGAGAGAGAGAGAGAGAGAGAGAGAGAGAGGGGGCGGGGTCAAAACATCCTCCAATGATTCAGACATGCAGGTCTTTAATGCCAATAAATTAGTAGTGCACTGATTCAGAGTTAAGTATTATTTTGTCGATTCAAATTTAAAATTTGTCAGTTTTGCACCGACCAACTAATTATTTTTCTGAGAGAAAATCAAACATACTTCAGTTATCTGCTCTGGTAATGTTTGAAATGTTTCAATATTTAGTTATTTTGCAGTTTCAGTTTCAGAATATTTCTTTGATCTCTTACACGGTATAAAAAGCTTCTTCTATCGAGTAGACCTAACTTCTTAAATGCGTAAGAGTTATAATGTTGTCTTAACCCCGACAGAAGAAGAAGAACTTTGGTTTCTTTACTGTGTCATATGTAGGCAGACTGCCTCCATACCTTCATCTCGTCCATCCAGTCCATGATGTAGAGCATCTCCTGGAAGACTCTCTGCAGGCCCAGGGTCAGCTCCAGCCTCTGCCTGCGGGCCTTCAGCAGCTCCAGCAGGTACTCCCACAGCCGGATCACGTTGTCCTTCCTGGCCGTGATGCGTTTGATGTCGTGGTAATTCTCCGACTCCATCTCCCTCGCCACGGAGACCACCGCCTGCGCCAGAGAGAGAGAGGGAGGGATGAATGGACAGCAAAAGACAGATCTTACCTTGTTTTGGGTTCCTACACTAACAGTGTTTTTCCACCACAAACATGAACCTTTTCATAAACAAAATGTAAGTAATATTCAACGTTTTCATCGTAAAAATCTAATAAAGTAAGACATAATTTACGCCACTGAGATAAAACCACTCTCATAAAACCAATAAAACAACCTGATTAAACTGTAAAAAAGTATTGATTACTATTTATTCCAACCTGAAATGGTTTGTTCCATTTGAATAAGACTACTAAAGAGTTGAACAATAACAACAGTAATAATAACGGCTACTTCTGGGCTTATTTCATAATAATTCTGTGTCTAAAGCTGTGATGAACGGACCTGAACTCGCTCCTCGTAGGCTGCAATGTCCGTTTCTATGGCTTCATGTTTCTTAGTAGCAGCTTCTACGGCCTGGAGGTCAAATCCAAAGTTATCCTGGAAGAGGACAGAGGAAAGGACACAAGGAGAGGACAGCAGAGAAGGAGGGGAGAAAACAAGGAGAGGAAAGCAGACAAAAAGAGGACGAAGAAAAGGAAACGATGAGAGAAGACAGGAGACAAGAAGAGGATGAAGAAAAGGAAACAATGAGAGAAGACAGGAGACAAGCAGAGGAGAGAGGAAAGGAGACAAGAAGGGGACGAAGAAAAGGAAACAATGAGAGAAGATAGGAAACAATAAAAGAAAAGAGCAAAGAAAACGGAAAGAAAACAAGGAAAGAAGAAGAACAAGGAGAGGACAGAAAACAGGCAAGAAAACAGGGCAGAGGAGAGAGGAAAGCAAACAAGAAGAGGAGACAGTAAAGGAGACAAGATGTGAGATAAGGAAAGGAAACAATAAGAGGAGAGAGGAAAGAAAACATGGACAGGTAGAGAAAAGAGGAAGGAAAACGAAGAGAGGAACGGTAGGTAACAAGTAAAGGAGAGAAGAGAGGAAATAGGAGTGAGGGGAGGACACAAAGGAAGGATAGAGGAACATATGGACAAGATATTAATTATTATGTTATTTCTTAATTTCTGGACAATCTGTGAGCACCATCTTTGCGCCTCTACAACATTATAAAGTGAAATTCTTTTCTGGGATATAACACCATGGTAACAGTGAAGTGCGCGTTACCTGCGAGACCAGCCGCTGGTTCTCGCTCAGCCACGTCTCCCTCATGGCGGCTTTGCGGTCGAAGCGTCGGGCGAGCTGCTCCAGCTTCTCCTGACGAATCAGCTCCGTCCTCAGAGCCAGCTCCCGCTCGTGCTCCGCCTTCTCCAGACGCTCCCATGCCTAAAACAAACGCACACAATATCAGCTAAACAGCGACACAGATGATGAACAACATGACGGTGACTCCAGCACAGCTAGATTGATATCAATACGTTCAGTTTTTTAAGAGATTTTAGTAGCAGGACGTTATTAACAGAGTTTCTCTTTTTCAAATTAACAATATAGATCTTTGACATTGTGATTTATATATTTTAAGTAGATGTAACGTATTCTATCGTTATGATGATAAGTTACCTTGTTGATGTCAGAGATGAGTTTGCCCTCTCGAGGAGTGTAAACTTTCTGGTTGTTGGCTCTCATCTTACTCTGGATGGTGAACAGAAGAACCTCCAGGTTTCCCTTCTCTGTGAACCTTCACACACAAACGCGCACAATTCATATTGTACTATTTTAAAGTATATTAGTTTCAGACATTTGAAGGTTCAACGACAGACAACTTGTGCTATATAATGAAGTCTAACACAACAACACAATCTGAAACCTCAAAAATAAGCAGAGAGAAAAAACAAAACAAAAAACAACACATTTTATGCTAAATGTTAATTGCAATGTGTTTTTGTTTTTTTTATCCACCCACTAGTCATAGTCATGAAGGCATTAGGTCATAGACTGTCATGTCTCATTCATGTTTCAGTAGATCTACAAAGTAAACAGTAGTTTTTCATAAATGTGTTAAAACTTGAATAACTTTGTAAATGTTTTATGTGAAATGTTACAAAAAAGGAAAGTTGTGTTTTGCTCCATTTGGCCTAAACCCCCCCCCCCCCCTCTCATGATCACAAAAAGACACTTGTTTATTGTTTTGTTTTCCTGCAGCTGTTGGTATGAAATATTTTTCATCCGCTCCGACTCGTTCCAGTTAACATCATCTACATTTCTGTTCAGACTCGGTGAGTTTGGGATCAAAACTGTGGTAAAAACACAGAAACTACGAACTCCCGAGAGACAAACCGTCAAATATCCCTCAACAGTAGGATGCTAGCTAACGTTAGCCTGCAGAGCTCCGGCTCGTCTCTCTCATTGGCTATTGTGGTCCGGCTCGGACAACGATGACGTAATCATCCGGATTATAACTCCTAACACAATACCAACGTCTTGTTCACAATGACTCAACTTATTCCCTGCTTCAAAGTCTTACTTCTGTTCAGCATTACTTTTAATGTCATCAGCCAGGAATACCAAACACCATGGTAAAGCCTGGAGACAGTTTAAAGTCATCAGAGTGTGTGTATACGGTGTTCACTGACTTTGGTGGTTTCTCCACAGTGCGGTAAGTGTTGAAGGCCTGCAGCTGCTGCTGGACTCCCACCAGAGAGTTGGCAAACTTCCTGTTGTTGAGGATGATGATGGTCTGTTCGATCCACTCCAGCAGGTCCGACGCCAGAGACTCGTACTTCTCGATCATCTTCTCCGTCTCGATGGCGTTGTCCAGAACCTAGAGAGGAGGAGGAAATAGGTTTAAAAAAAAAAAAACCACAACAGCACGGCCCTTTACCGTCTGCTGAGGTGAGAAAGTATTCGAGGTGTTAGGAGGTGTTTGGTCACCTTGCCGATTCTCTTCCCCTCCACCTTCAGCGCCTTCATCTTGGAGAAGTAGTGGTAGTAGGTCACCACGTAGGTGATGATGGACTTCTCATCAGGGTGGTCCACACTGATGTCTGCACACACACACACACACACACACACACACACACACACACACACACACACACACACACACACACACACACACACACACACACACACACACACACACACACACACACACAGGGTCAAAGGTCAGAGAGCATACTATATGAGAACGCAGGTGTGTGTGTGTGTGTGTGTGTGTGTGTGTGTGTGTGTGTGTGTGTGTGTGTGTGTGTGTGTGTGTGTGTGTGTGTGTGTGTGTGTGTCCTCCCTCACCCTCGGCATCCAGCAGCTTGGTGAGGCCCAGGTGTTGCTCGGCCAGGTTGAAGGCATTCTGCAAGTTGTGGTGAGCGTTTGATTTCTTCAGCTTATCAAAGTCGATCAGGTCCGGTCTGAAGACAACAATAACAAACAAAGAAAAACTTAGTAATTGATAAATAAAAATCAGGTTGAAATCTGAGCTGTAGCCAGGACGAGTTCCCCATGAGGAGGACTCTAAAGTGATTTAATTACTTGGATTTTTATTTTATTTATTTATAATTAAGTTAACAACTGTGCTTTCTGTGACTTTTCTCCAGGGACAAAATTCTGGGGAAGATTCGGGTAAAATCATTAATTGGTTATCATCAATTTGTTTGTTATTTAGTATGTTGTTGGCCTAAAATTAGACAAAAAATATGAGAAACAGCTTATGAAAACATAAACCATTCGTACGTCCCTACTGGTTTTAATCTGTTCCAACTGGAAAGAAAAGAATAATTCCAGATCAGTCAAACACAAACCCCCAAAATGATTAATAAATCAGAGATTTTCAGAAAATCTTTTTTTTTTTTTCCAATCTTCTGCATGCCTGTTCTTTTACTTGCATAATAAAGACATGATTTGAGTCTCAGTTTGGTTTGAGGGAAACAGCCTGCTGACTGATCAGCTGAGACTCTGCAGTTATTAAAGAGAAGCCTGTGTGCAGAGGTACGACCGAGCAAGAGGAATGACGTGATGTTGGAGTCACTTGTGTTTGTGGATAATAAAGGTCGTGAGGTTTCTCTTTAAAGCTGCTTTGTGTAAAATATTTCACGTGATTGTAGCAGTTTCCAAATGGTTCTCGTGGCATCATGAGTACGCAGTTTGTTTATGATAAAAAAAAAAAAAATGTTAACTGTAAACACTTGGAAAGATGTTACAAACATCTGCCTCAGGCAATACAATAAAAGTGTTCTGTCCCAAATGAACATTATTATCAATATACAGTAAGTTCATTTTATTGGAATCTGTGAAATGACTCCATAGCGTAGAAGAGTAGTAGTCGTAGAAGAGTAGTAGTCGTAGTGGCAGTAGTCGTAGTGGCAGTAGTCGTAGTAGTAGTAGTAGTACCTGTGTTTGTGGATGATAGCGTTGAAGGCCATCCCGTCTCTCCAGCTGGTGCTGAAGTTGTGGATGTTGACGTTTGGATATCTGGACAGGAAGAAGAAATCACAACTCATCAGGTTCTCATGTCGCCCCGCCGCTACTGAAAACGGTACTTAACGGTGCTCTGTTTGTCTTTTCCACATCGCATCGCATTTAATTTAGGTATGTCAGAAAATGAAGCTAATGGAGCCATCACTGTCTCACTTTATTAGCCGCGACTCTGCTCAGCAAACAGAACGAAAGCTTTTAAACGATTCCGGTTGGTGGTGGAAAGATTAAAGCTGACAAGGGGGGAAAAATATCACTTCCAATTTGTTCAGGGAGAAGAACAGGAGGCAACGGGGCTGATGGGAAATGTAGTCTGAACTTTGGAGACGCACTAATAATCTAGAAATACAGATGTGAGGAAGTAATTTTTAAAAACTTGTGTGGACTCTCACCCTGCCGTCTTCATCTGACACCAGAGCAGCAGAGCATCTTTAGCCGACTTCTTCTCCTTGTTGTCCTCCGTCTCCACACTGATGTCCTGGATCTGAGACAAACACACAGACAGAAAGAGTAGGTACCAATGTAACGGACTCTTAACGAGAGAGGAGGCCGCTTGTTGACGAATCTGCTTCTTATTTAAGTTTATTTACACCGGAAGAGTTCGATTTTGTGTGTAATTGTCTTTGTGAGACACTTAAGTCAACCTCAAAGCATTCATGCAGCATTATCAAATTATTAAATCAATTGTTCCCTCATTACTGAAAAGACACAGATATAAAGGAAACCGGATAAATTGCACCACAGCATGGGGAGGAGAAAACAATGCAAAAGAAAACCATGAAAGGTATTATTATTATAATAAAGTTAACTTATGTTACCAAAACCATTACCAACAAAGTAATAATAACCATAATCAAACATAGGGAATAACAGATTCAATTAACAACACTAAATTATGCATAAAGTATTCATCAATCCCTGCTGCAGTTGCAGCTCTAAAAGATGAATTTGAATGTTCGGTTAGGTTTCGATATTAAAGGGTTTATTTAAAATAAAAACAACACACATGCTGTAAGAAGATTAAGAGCATCAGTATAAAAACTGACATCATGGCATCTGTAAACAAAATAAATCTCTGTGAAAATGTCCCACGCTGTTGCTTTCAATGAGTGAGGTCCACCACTGACATGATGCATCGCCTGTCTGTCCTCACTGTCACCAACATTCCTCACATACACAACATCTGCACCTCCATACTTGTGAGGACATTCACAATGCATTCCCTAGACCCCCAGCCGTGAACCCAACTCTCAGCCCTTCCACTCTTTAAAAACTGTCCTCACTTTCCAACCACGTGCCCTCACACACCTCTAAACATGTCCTCACTGTCCAAAAATGTCCTCACTCTGTAAACATGGGCATACCGATGAAAAATGTCCAAAAAAAAATAAATGTCTGCACTTTCACAACATGTCCAGATGTTCTTAAACTGTCCTCCCTGTCCAAACATGTCCTCGGTTTCTAAAATCATTCTCACATTTAGGACATATCCTAAAATGCCCAAAACAACCCTCAATGTCCAAACTGTCTTAAAATCTGATATGTCCTCACAAAGATAGAATGACAACACACGCACACACACACACACCTCACCTTCATTGATTGACATCCATCAGTTTCAGCCTGATAGAAGCGTTAGCCACATCTGAGCCACAAATCAGCAAAATCAACACCGCCGAGGCATATATGACGCACACGCACACACACACACACACACACACACACACACACACACACACACACACACACACACACACACACACACACACACAGGTCCTGCTGTCAATCTGCACTCGGCTCCATTTCACCCACTGCAGGATTTAAAACCACTAAAAAGAGTTTTTTTTTAAATCCTCACGGCTTATAAAAGCTAAATCCTTTTCAGCCAACTGTTCACTGTCCCTGATGATGACATCATCACCCGAGTGACACGACTGACGATGACGAGTGTGATTTCACTCATTAAATGGGGTCATTTTCACCGAGATCGATGGCTTTAAAGCCGATAAAAAAAAAAGAAAAGCTCAGGGACGTAATGAGGTGAGGGAGCCGTTCAACGGTCTTCTCCCTTTAAAGAAATAAATTGGAAATGTCTAAAACCTGTAAAATATGAAGTCATTTAAACGTACAACTCTTAATCTTTTAGTACCTGATTAAAGAGGTCACATATTTAGGATTATAAAGGATTTAACACTACCTCTGCAGAAATAATGCGGAACTTTATCTTGTAATTAAAATATTAATGATTCATTTTATGATTAACAAGATAACACACTTAAACAGTGTATTGGTATTTGTGGAACAGAATCTGGTTGCCCAGATGTCACGGACTACATCTACGTCTTCATGGGATGCAAACCTGCGCGGCTGTGTCTTACCTGGAAGCGGAGGATGATGGTCCAGATGAGCCCCAGGGTGAGGCGGTGGTTTCCGTCTACGATGTCGTGGGAGCCCATGTTCTCCAGGTGGACCCTCTGCTCCTTCAGGAACTGCAGAGCCTTGTCCACGTTCTCCAGACAGTGGATCCTCATCCGACCCTTGGTGGGTTTGGGCTGAAACAAAAAAAACAAACATCTCAGTTCATTTACAGCTTCCAAAAAACCAGGAACCGTGAACTGCTTCCTGCCGTCAAATGAACATGAAGAAGAAGAAAACGGCCGAAGACTTTTTCATTTTTAAAGTGTTCTTTAAACAATCACAAATGAGTCATTTCTGAATTTAGATCTGAAAATCAGATAAATAAACTTCCATGAATTGAAATCCCTAATGTTTAGACTCTTTATTGTAAGGTGGTTGAATTGAAAATTGGTGTGATGTTTATGCTGCACATATTTGTATTCATGCGATCGTCACCAAGCTCCAAGAGTCTCACTCCACACATTTGGCTAAACCAAAGAACAGCTGATATGCTGTTCTAAATTACACAGAACCAACAACACAACATCTTCCTCATGGGTCAACATTTGTACACATCCACACCCTCAGAAAGTCCATCAATACAGTCAAGCAGAACAACATCTCATTGACCTTACATCAGCTTTGTTATAAAAAGAGAAACCAAAGCTGTTCGGTGAGATAATCTGTGTGCACAAAGAAATATAAAAAGAAAAGTCACGAGACGGAACCGTGACAACAGACAGGAAGCGTCGGCATCACCTCCGAGTGTCAGTGAGGTTTTTCCAGCAGACTGAATGAAGTATGATGAACGAAGAGCAGTCAGTTATGATTATTATTATTAGTACAGGGGAGGGATTTCACCCTGTGATAACCTACTTTACTGCAGAGCTTCAGTCCGGCATCACACAGATGTCTGACAGAGCCGCAGTTACACAACAAGCAACAACAGAAACTCAACTGAAGGTGAGAGAGAAGCGTCGGACTTTGAAGTCAAACTTTAGTGGCCACACGGTGGAATTACAACATCCGGCTTCGTCACGCTCGCCCAAAAAAAAAAAAAAAAAAAGAACGTCTTCCCCATAGACTTACATTGTGAAAGAGACGTCTGTAAATCATTTACAACTTATGTAAAATCTTCATCTTAAATGTAGCGCAGACGGTTCAACATTTCCTCTAAATGAAGTGAAGTAGAATTGGTAAGTAGAATAAAATGGAAAAACTCCAGTAAAGCACAAGTACTTCAAATATAAGTACTGCTTGGCTTGAATTCTATTCTAGTATAGTTTCCCTGAGGACATATCCTACAGCTATTATAGGATAGAAATCATTCATGAGAGCAAATCTTTAAAAAAGTCCATCTGTTGTTTAACCAGCCTCTGTATTATGTCGGAGTGATACATGGAGGATTAAAGCCACAGGATGTTCTGGAGGAGCAGAGCACTGATGCAATTATCACGGATTTAATAACAATAATACACAAGTCTATCTGGTCAATGTCCACCTTTAAAAAGGACTTGTGTGCCGGGGACAATCCTGAGACAACACTCTACTGAAAGGTTCATCATTTCAAGTGAGGTGCCAGAAACTCTTTTTTTCCTACTTTAAATGTCTTTTTCTCTTTCTGTGTTTAATGGCCGTGCGTCTTGCTGGTGGTCTGCGGTTGAAAAGGAGTCCTTTGGATGACCCCGTCATGTTTAGGGTGATGTCATTTGAAATATAAATAAAACAAAATATAGTAATAATAAATAACTACAATAAAATAAATGTCGGAGCTGTCGGAGCAGCGATGTTACGCCCTGCAGGCCGTCAAAGGCCACATGTCCAACGCTGACCATCCGCACTAGGACCAGGGCGCCGGCCAACAATAACACGGCTGTCTTTGCTTTTTCCCCTCACACAGACACACAAACACCAGCCGGCCTAACGGTCGCTCGCTGATCCGGGATCTGGACCCGAAGCAGAGATATTCTTGGACCGTTGTTCTGCTGGAGTCACAAATCCGTGAAACCACACAGAGATTCAGAGATCGACACAAACAAAAACCCGATCCGCAGTTTGGTGCTTTTCAGCCGTTTTTAGACTGAACGGTCATGCTGCGTCACGCTGGGTGTAGAGGTGAGCCGAGTGGCTACAGTGTGTTTGGTTTACTGCAGCAGTGAAAGGCTGGAGATATTCTGTCTTTCTTACAAATCCCATGAGAAAATGTATCTCCTAACAAGTGTTGTGTGTATCAAAGCCTGACGTCTTCTTCCTCTGTGCCATAGAGCTCCACTCTTCTTCAAAAACTACTAAAAACATCCAATACTGGGTGACATGTTCCTTCATTACTATAAACACACACTGTAGTTTATGTTGACTCAATCTCCCACACACACACACACACACACACACACACACACACACACACACACACACACACACACACACACACACACACACACACACACACACACACACACACACACACACACACACACACACACACACAAATACTCACACACACAGCCACAAATACTCACTAAAACACCAAATGAATCCAAACTGTACATTTGTGAGATGTTTTCGCCTCAGTACGAACCAACAGGCTTCAGAGAGCGCTGATGGTTTTGGTCTTTTTTTTTGGATTTGTTGTTATAAAAACATAGAACAACATGCAGCGTTATCCTCGTGTGGGGCGCTAAAAGAAAATCTGCTGAGCAGTGTTGACACGACGTCACCTTGATTCCCACATCTCACCAATTAACTCGGTGGAAATCAAATGACGGACGAACGTCCGATTTGGAAGGATCCTTTAAACGCTGCCTCTGCAGTGCGGAACCAGCCGCTCGCTCTCAGATTCTTCTGCGGCTCCTGGAGGCGTTTTGGCTCCATGTAAACCCTCAAAGTTACTCAATGACTCCTTTCACAACTCTAACACCCCCCCCTGTTATTCCCTCCGTCCGTCCGTCCGTCCTGCTCACCACTTCACAATCACTCTGCTTCTCTGCTTTATTCTATTTCAATTTCCCCTTTTTCCCCTCTTTCCCCCTTCATTTCATCATTCCCGTCTCCTTTCCTAAGCTCGTCATTTTTCCTCCCCTCACTTCCTCCTCCGCGAGGAATCAAAATGCCACAGATTCTCTGGCTCTCTGCCAGAACAACCATTCAAAAAAAACAACACAATAAATAAAGTAGAACATGAATGTAAAATAACCAAATGGAGTATACATTCCTGGCTGACAGTGGAGCTCTGTGTTTCCTCTCCCTGTGTGTTTGACAGGTTGTGAAAAGGCCGGAAGACAGCAGAGAGAAGAGGGACGGCCAAGAAGAAGAAGAAGAAGAAGAAGAAGAAGAAGAAGAAGAAGAAGAAGAAGAAGAAGAAGGGAGTTTGGCTCGTAGAGCTGGAAGTCACAAGGTGGGGGGTGAAATTGGGTCCGTCTGAGCGAGTTTAAATGGTTTTGAGTTTGACAGAAAGA
>NW_027176750.1:741130-806130 GCF_023349555.1 Cebidichthys violaceus
AAATGTTAACAAATAAGCTGCTTTATATCATTCACTTATAGTTTTTGAACTCTTGGACAAAAACAAGAAAACGTTTCTTCTGATATTTCATTGACTAAACAGTGAACTGATGAATCAAAGAACAGTGAACACATTAATAGTTAGTTTCACAAACTGTTCTGGGGGGGGGAGGGGGGGGGGGGGTATATTCCTACGTGTTACAGCTCACAGCATATTTAGGCTGAGGTATAATAAATTAATAATTCACAGGAGAAATGCTCTGCTTAAGAATATATAGCCTGCATAACAGGTTTCCTTTGATGTTTCCTTAAAAAAAGAGTATGTGTCTATTCTGCTTCGGAGAGGATTTAGGAATCAAACATCAATTTTCCAGCACGAACAAAACGACCAACGACAGAACGTCGGACAGAAAAAAACGCCGACCCGCAGAACCTCATGTTGAAAGACGCTGAATGAGCGTGAAAAGGGTCGGTTAATGAACCAAACGAAGAAAATAAAAGCCGATAAAGAAACATCATGTTTCCCAACGTCCCGCGGTCAGACGGCAGGAGACCGGCAGACCCTTTCAACCAATCACAGGACACAGTGCTGAGCCCGCTGGACTCTCAGCCAATCACACCGACCTCTGGTATTGTCTGAAATATGAGAGCAGAGTGTAAATGAATGGATGTGAATGGGACACACACACACACACACACACACACACACACACACACACACACACACACACACACACACACACACACACACACACACACACACACACACACACACACACACACACACACACACACACACACACACACACACACACACAGTGCTGCAGTGTTTCCCCATGGCAGCAGAGAGTGAGCCAGCATTAGGAACAGAGGACTATTGAGCGCTGCTGAACACACTGACTGATTATCACACTGCTAAACTGACTGGAGCCATGTGTCCCGTTAACTCGGGAGACATTTTCAGCCTCGGCCGTTGTGGAGTTTATTTGGGTTGAGTCCAAGTCTTCGGCGCCAAACTAGAAGTCAATTAACCCAAATGAAAGTGTTTCAGGTCTCTGAATGCTGATCATTGAAACGACACGTTGATCTCAGAGCGGCTCCAACGATGATATTCCACTCGTATTCTGCTATTGTTCAGAATAACTACATTTGATACGGCTCATGGGTCTCTCTTCGGAATAAGAGGCAAAACCGGTTTGGTGCGTGTGAACTCACCATCGTGACCGGGTCTCTGAGAAGAATGTGGGATTTGAAGCCAGAAAAAAAAAAAATCTTTGCGGAGAAGTCGATCTGATAAGAATTCAAGTTTTTACGTGTGGAACAAATATTCATGACAAACACAAGAGAGCAGAAACACGCAGGCTCCCATTAGTGATGTTATTTCACCTTCAGCTCACCTTGAGTTCATGTCACTGAGCAGAAGACACCGACGTGACGGAGCTCGTTTGTGAGTTCTTGTTTTCTCACGAGTCAGAGAGAGAAACCCAAATCAACTTTACGTGACCCTTAATTCACAGAGGTTCTTCACTTAATCAACTTAACACCAGGGTTAACCCCCCCCACACACACACCCACACACACACACACACACACACACACACACACACACACACACACACACACACACACACACACACGGAATTTGAAAAATCACTTTTGCTGAGGATGGGACTTTTTCAGGTTGCAGTTGCATCACTTGGAAACAGTCAAACCTAGTTTTGGACTTTGAATGGGGGTTAGCTTGAGTTTAACTTTGCGGCAGTTGGACTGCACCAACACGTCAATCTTTTTTTTTTTTATCTTATATCCGTTGACTTTTTTTGACCAAGTGGCACCATTATAAGTAAGCAGAATTAGCTATTAGCAGCTCCTGTTTGCAGTGCACCCATTAACGAACAGACGACTATAACTGGATTCATCTCGTACTGAAGAAAACTTAAAAAACAAGAAGCTCTTCAGGCAACTTCTCAAGGTATAAGGAGCGTCTCTTTTCAGATTTCTAAATGGGATGTAAAAGCACGACCGCGCTCAGCGCTACAGTCCATGTTGATGTCCTTGAGGAACAGATGCAACAAGCAGCCACAGCAACACGCTACACTGTGGGACATCCTTCAAGGAAACGCAGCCGAGTCACTGACAGTTTGATATAAAGACGCCACGCTTTCCTCCTTCCTCCCCTTCATGCTGCTTTTTTTTTCCCCCCTTTTTTTACTCATTAACAAACAAACAGGCTTTTCAGCATCACTGTCAGCTTCACAGAGCTCTCTACTGTCAGCCAGGAAACAAAATGGTGTCCATATAAATCAACTATTCTTCATTACGGTGGTCACGTTACCTTCATCGGTCACTGCTGGATGACGGACATTCCTCATCGCTGAGAAAAGAAACACACCGTGTGTGTGTGTGTGTGTGTGTGTGTGTGTGTGTGAGTGACACTCTAACGCTAATGAAACAGCATCAGAGTGCCATAAACATCCATCATTATGCAATAACTTTCCTCCAGTAATCTATGAGCCGACTGAATCTAAAACATCTGAATCCTGAACTTCCTGTCAGGATCTGCCAAACTCATTTTTTTTTTTTTTGCATTAATATTTATGTTTAAAGCTTCCAAACATTTTGTCTATTATGGTAAATCATTTAGCATTACTAGCTATTCTCTTGCAGAAGAACAGTTTTTGAAAGGATCATATACATGTTGTAGGTTAAATACAGAGACACATTTGAGCATCGTCTCCCCAGCTGTTGAGGTGAGAGTTCAGAAGGTGGAACCAGCTGCATTTAATGAACAACTGAAGCTACACACTCAGCTGCCTCTGCTTTCAGCTCGTTTCTACGACAAATAAATAACTACTGGTTGGCTGAGGAAAAATGTACGATTGAGGTCATTTTGTCCCCCCCATCTTACTGAGCTTTGTAAATACATTTGCACATCATGCCTCATCGTGATAGTTTTGGTCTGAATGGTGTGGCTTTACGGCGGTAGAGACAAAACCAGAGAGAAACCGATTAAAAGCGTCCAAACGAGTTAGAACCTGATGTGTTCTCAGTGGTCTGTGGTTTCAGTGAACTTCTCCTTTTTGTATGGAAATAACCGTTCATCCTGTGCAGCTGATAACCTGAACACACACAGTTTTCAGTTTATTTATAGATTTTTACTTTGTGGTGGTTCTCTCTCTCTCTCTGGGCTCAGATATGCCCCGCCCACCTCTGTGCTGTTGTGAGCATGCTCAGTCGAGCGTTCCCATCAAAGAGTCCTTTTATGCTGCAAATCTGCGTGTGGAACAAGACAACATGATATCACGCGCGCACACACACACACACACACACACACACACACACACACACACACACACACACACACACACACACACACACACACACACACACACCAAGTGGTTTCCCTGTCCTCAGACTGTCACACACTTACTAATGTCACCTTCGGCCCAGACACTTAACAACACCCTTCTTTGTCCCTCCCCCTCTCTCCCCCCCCCTCTCTCTCTCCCCCTCTCTCTCTCTCTCTGTGTGTAACTGATACCGCTCACTCCACCTCAGGTGAAGGTTTCTGAATCGTTTCCATGTTGTCAACATTTTAGGAATTACCACTGAGGAAAAGCCAAGAATTTCACCAAGATGACAAAACACGAGACAATAACAGACGTGTCGGACTCATTTCACAAGAAGGACAAAGACAGAACAACTTTCACATCACAGGTCTGACTTATTTCTGGAAAACTAGGAGTGAACTGTAATCAATGACAATATATATTCAAATAGGAGGCTATATATTCAAATGTGCAAATAAAGTTAATTCTTGACGGAGACAAGTGATGAGGAAACGCAGTGTAGACTTTTATGATCAATCTGCTGTTTAACAGAATCACCACTTAACGTTGATCAGACCTTTCCTCGCCGTCTCAACTCTACATTATCTTTATTTATCATTTACATATAAGGATTGAATAACAGAAGCTCCAATTGCGCTAATGATTTCTATACTGTACGGAAATTAAAGGAAACTAATGGCCGTCTGGAACAAGGGGAAAAATACAAAAATGATGCTTAATTTAATAAGATGGAAAAACTGCAGCAATGATATTCCTGAAATAAGATATTGACATTAAATAAATATGTTTAACTGTATCTAATACATTTTACTGGGTTAAGTATCTACACACACGGTGTATATTTTTTACATCTTTGTCTATAATCCTCTCAATGCTCACTACATTTAAAAACCAACTCCATCGCTGAAACGCTCGTTTTTTGTCATTTGTGCGAAGAGCTTCTGACATCAGATGATGTCAGAAGCTGCCGAGCGGAGACTCGCCGACTCCTGCTGGTCGAGGAGGAGTGAAGCGCTGCTCATCCCGCCTTTGTGTGACTTTTATCAGGACGAGACGGCTGAAGCTTCCGTTTAATTCCACTAAGAGGATGGAGGGAGGGAGGGAAGAGGAGAAAGGAGGGAGAGGGGGAGGATGATCGGGGGGCAATGACAGGCGCTCAGCAGAAGCTCATGAAACATTGATGAGGTGGAGGAGGAGAAGAAAGAGGAGAAGAGGAGGACGCAGGATGAAGGAGTGGATGAACACCTTTTAGACAGACAGAAAGAGGCGAAAACAACCTGGGACGACGATGTGGTTTTGGACATTTTTTGTGCCTTCTGGACCATTTTAGACAAACCCCCATCCCCTCTGTTAATCCTCACCCCCACCACACCCCCCACACCCACCCACACACACACACACACGCAGAGCTCAGGGGCTCCCAAACCACCAAGATGTCCGCTGATTGGCTGACTCAGAACACAGGAAAAGAGGGGGATGATGGGAGCAGAGGAGCAGAGAGGGATGGTGTTATTGTTTTGTAAGCATGGCTGTGTGTTCGTTGTGTTAGTGGTGTGTGTGTGTGTGTGTGTGTGTGTGTGTGTGTGTGTGTGTGTGTGTGTGTGTGTGATCTGACATGAAAGCTAGTGTGTTTTAAATCGTACATTAATTCATGATTTATTGCTGTTTAACAGTCTTTTCTGTCATCATCCATAACTCAAATGTGTTTGTCTAAGTGTAGCCACGCCCAACTCCAATTTCAAAACAAAGGATTGGAAGCTGTTACCAACACATTGTTTTTTATCGTTTCTGCTGACGTCAAAATGTTTGTTTACATGAATGAATTTGGCAAAAGCAGACTGATATTTTTAGATAGAAACAAAATGCTGGTTTTTCGTCTATAATTCAAACTCTTCCATCAAATATCCTCTAATGTTCATGTCTTTAAACTGCTGATTCTGTAAGATTATTAAATATACACGCTATCTATACCTCTGTCTGTCTCTCCATCAATCGCTTAATCATCCATCTACTTTATTAATTCATCTATCCACCAATTTATTTATCCATCTATATTTATCTGTACATTTATCATAAATGTTACATGTATCCATAAGGCCATAATTTCTGTGAAATTTTCTAACAAAATCCAGTGATCTTCAGCGTATTTACATAAACACGTACCATCCAACTTTAACCAAAAACATGACATCCATCCATCAATCTTCAACTTTCAGCAACAGTCCTCTGTAGCTCCGTATCGCGCTACATTCTAGGCCCGCCCACTTCTTAGAGGTCCAATCAAAAGCAAAGGATTTCCTATAAATCCCTCTTGTAACCGTTCACCGCTCAAATAATTAGTTTCATGGGGGAACACTCACAGTACAGACGCTGAAGACGCTTAAGGGCCTGAAAGTTAGTCCAGACACAGAAACTGCAATGAGCTCTGATCACCAAATATGACCAAAACCACATCACACTTCAGACAACACAGGTTGGTTACAGAGAAGCTGTGGGTTCAACACCCTCCATCACCGTTCTCCTGACTCCTTCAGCTCGCCATCAGTCAGCATCTAACCGACTCTGCATCCCCCCCGAGTCAGTCTGATGACTCGTCTCCCTCCATGATTGCTCGACTTCTAACGGGAGACGTTCGCTCAATAGAAGCGCTGCTCCTCGGCTCCCTTCAGTCTCCTCACTCTCACATCTGGAGCTCTTTGCAGTGCAATAATCACCCACTGCTCCCATATTCATCACCCCGCTGGGATTTAAAACCAGCAGCCTTTTAGGATACGAGGCGCTGCTCTGGACCACCTGAGCCACACACACACACACACACACACACACACACACACACACACACACACACACACACCCCGTGAATTTATATCCTCTCAAACGCGTCGCAATGGCCCTCATAAAAAGAAACAACTCCCAGACCTGTTATCTGTCTGAGGTCCATCTAATCTGAGAAGTTAAAGAGTTTCAAGGGACAATCAGGGTTTCATAAAGACCTGGGCGGGTTTCTAGTCTTTAAAAGGTTCTCTGTACGACAGACAGAGCATCAAACTTGACTTTTAGAGACAATTACAGACACGCGCGCTGAGCACTGTGTTGCTAAAGTAGACGTCTAACCAAAGTCTCTTAAATATCGAGTATTTTGTAAAGTGGCTGTCTGTTCTGGTGCTCCACTTCGTTTACCAGCGTTAGTCTCGGCATAAGTGGTATTCACAAAGTACTTCACCTTCACCTTGCAAAGACGATTATACGGTTAAGAAAACCACAAAGTGCCTAAACACTGCCTTCATTAAAGATGAACTCAAACGTGTGTGTGTGTGTGTGTGTGTGTGTGTGCTCTGTACAGCGGCCGGGTGCTGCACCGTGTCCTTGTAGTTTAGTTTTGCAGACATCATTTGATCAAAACGCAGACAAATTGATTTTCGGATTCCGTGAATTGATTCAGACTCAGAGGACAAAAACTGTGTTTTTCATGTGAATTGATTTTCTCCAACGCTTTTCATCGAACGTTTGTTTTTTTTTCCCCTCCTTCACAGAGAACGACAGCTGTTGTCCGTTTGGATTCATGCGGGACAATAGTAGGGGCATGCTTCCGCAGCAGACAAAAGGTGTCAAAACAATCATAAAAAGTCCATCAACCTGCTCAACTTACTCCAAATATTCAATATTTGTGCAAAAATGTGGCTAAAACTGTGCAAGCTTTGACCTGAAGCTACATGAGGATATATTTTGGGGGATTTGGAACATACTAGGTAAACTGTGATGGACAGAAGTGCATTATAGCCTGGAAGAAGGTCCTCTTCACTCTGTCCTGAAGTCCGGCTTTTTACCACTGCAGCAACAACAATTAGATCCACCCACATCTCTGCACTAAAACTTTATGGTCCTGAACAGATAAGACGATAATCTGCCCTTCTCCAAACACACAACTTTGTTGATAAGACCTTCGTTGACAATGCTTCTATGAACATCTGACAAAGTGCCGTTCGGCTCAGAAAGATCCGTTCAACCGAAGGACCTCGAGGTGCAAATTGGTTCCCATTGGCTCGTAGAACGAAACAAGCGTTTCCTGTTTCAGAACACCAGAGGCCTTCACGGGCAGGAAGATCTTCAGGGGACACCGACACGCTGGCTCATCTTCTCTTGTTTCAAATCAAAGCCACATTGTGTTTCCTGAATCTAACAGTTCTTAGCTTGCAGCCCCACAAACCTCTTCCAGAAAGCACCTCCGCCTGGCCTCCAGCCAGCGAGCTACTTTTAGATACGAGCAACTGACTTCAGGGACACTGAAGGTTTCTGGACATCGGCACGTTGACGAGGCTGCGATCAGTAAACCGGCTCCATTAGCCTTCAGCTAAATTCAGCCTGCCGATAGTTTTACACTCAAGTGCTTCTCCACAGGAACGGTTCTGGTATTAAAAACCTTTCATTGATGAGAACATCCATTGATGAGCTTCTGAGAGCTTCTTGTGGGATGCGAGGCGTAGAACTCTTTGTTCTGAAGGTTATTGGCCAAAAGCAGATGAGTACGGACATTGTGTTCCTACTGTGCGAATATCAGTTGTAAAAACTTCATCTAACTTAATAAACTAAACAAATGTAGATTGTTTAGAAAGGAGATAAACTTCAGTTTTGAAACTGCGGATGCTCTTATCAGGGCGCTTCACATTACAAGTTGTGTTTGCATGAATTAGATGAGGAAGTAATTTGCACACTTCAATGAAAGCTGAAGAGTAAACACTAGACTCTCTTGGATTAGGTGCAAGGGCCAGTGGATATTGATCTAAATAAAAAGAAATGATGTGCACTTGTGTAAACCAGCGTCTTTATTTATTCCTGAAGCCAGCCAGCAGCAACAGAGAGCAGCATCCGATCCCCGAGCTGAAGGATTACCATGTTGGACGTGTTTCTAGCGGGAATGGAAGTCCTCATGTTCATAAAACCTGGGCTCAGGGGTCTAAAGATGAAGATAGTGTACGGATCGTAGGGAGGCCTAGGATAAAGATTTTGGGATATTGTACATAAACTTGTTGTGTGATTAATTCTTTTTATTTTAAAGATGGCAGTCAGAAATGCATGTTTGTGAATCACCGTCCAGAAATGCATAACGAATTCCCCATTAATAAAATATGACAAATGACTAAACCACTTGGGCATGTCTCAGCCGACACCCAGCTGATTATACGACCGACTGACTGAGAATATTACTGGCTGGAGGCTCGCTGGTCACATCACAACCATCTGAAAGAATGTGGGTGTGAGAGCTGTCGTCTTTCAAATGGCCCCTTGCCCCTTCAGCAAGGCACTAAATACCCAGCAGCCCCGATCGGCGTCATCAGTATGACTGAATGAATGAGAGGCAGGGTGGGGCTCTGATACAGCGAGAGTTTGCCGAGATAAGATTCATCCACACAAAGTGTTACAGCTCAGTGAGTTAACATAATGAACTTGTGACTATCACATTTTGGCTTGTGAGTTAAATTAAACTTAAAAACAACCTAACTGCAGTCACAAGTAAAAATGTTTAGTTTCTTTCCAACTTTTCTAAAATTGCTGATTGTTAACTACATCAAGAGTAGATATGAAAAGTTTCAGACAACTCATACAGATGACAGGAAGTCTGAATACACTTAGATTATGTTTCTCATGAAGTCACATTTCCAGTTTTCTCTGGAAATGTATTTGCACCGTTTACATTTCCTGGATTACTTTGTAAAACATCCTAAAAAGCTGCAGCTGCTCTCATCTGGCACGTTGACTCTGAACCTCTAGAAGTCTTTTCTTTTCTAGAAATTTGAGCCGTTTCTACCGTTTCCCTGAAGTCACTGCGTCTGGATGAGACCGGCAACTAAGTGCTTCCAAGTGTGAAAATCCAAAAGATATGTCGCAAGTAGATTTCACTGAGCTCTGATGCTTCTCGGGACATTTTGACAGAATTCCAAAAAGTCGAGTGCCCATCTTACCTTGAAGCTGTTTAAACCTCCCCTCCAGCTGGTTGTAGTTGAAGGCGGCCTGGCCGGTGAATCCGGGGCTGAGGCTGGGGCTCGTCCCCCGGCCGGGGCTGGTGGCATGAGATGGGCCGGGGCCATCCGACAACGGGGACATGGGGCCGCCGTAGTCCAGAGTCGGGGAGAGGGGGCCGGGGAGACCGCTGGTGGCGCTCTGAAGCTCCATGAGGAAACTCCAGAGAGAAGAGTGGAAGGTTTAAATGAAACGAGTCCACAAAGGCATGGAGGAGAAACTCAGCAGAGAAATATCAGAGTTTCCAAGTGGTTGAAAGAGTTTCCAGATGAACAGAGTCGTCTTCAAGTGAGGAAATCAGAGTTTGAGCTTCTTTCTTTTTTTCCTCGCAGTGTGAAGAGCTTGAGTTTCAACAGGATCAAGTTGTGTCCGGGACAATAAACTCTCTACAGCAGTGTAACGCTTCAGTTGAGTTGAGTCCGGTTTAAAGAGCGCACAACAAGCTTCTACATGAACAAATGAGCTTGTAAGTGAATAAAGTAATCTCAAATAGTTCAGACCTGAGCTTCAGCCACACAACAGCTTGTAATATCGTAGAGGAATAATTCCAGATTTGGCTGTAGTCTCAACAGAGACAGGAAGAACTTCCTATTCTTCTCTTCTTAAACGCTTCCAAGACAGCAGGACTGAGCGATGGAGGGCAAGCGACATAGGAGACCAACCGCAGAGTCCCTCTCTCTCTCTCTCTTTCAATGTTTCACCAGTGTGGCAGCAGAGATCGCTGGCTCAGCAGACGCACCGCGGTGGCAGCATCATGCTTCTGTTTTCTCCCCATCCATCCATCTGTCACTGTCTTCAGATATCACACCTTCCCTTCTTTCAGGAATCCACCCATCCTCCGTTCAGACACACACACACACACACACACACTCACTCTCGCACACGCTCCGTCTGAAGAACCAGCACAATGAGGAGGTGGAGCAGACAGCGCTGCAGTGAGAGGAAGCAGAGGGGAGAGATGGAGGGAGGTGGAGAATGAAAGCGTGGGTTTGTCCTCCTGCGTGCAGCAGCAGCAGCAGCAGCAGCGGCGGCTCTCAGACACTGAAAACACCTTTGAGACAGAGGGAGAGTCGAGGGGGGAGGGGCCGCCAGCAGGGGCAGCTACTCCTCCCAGCGGCCAATCGCAGCCCTCGCTTTTGGCAGTGATGTAATCGACTAGTTAACATAAGGGGGAGGAGGGCGAGAGAGAAAGACAAACAGAGAAAGAATGAGAGAAAGAGAGAGAGAGAGAGAGAGAGAGTTTCTGTTCATACTGAAGATTAAATTAGAAAAGAGAGAAAAATAATATTCCTGTTAAAAAGAAGTTTATTTTTGTTTATCTGTTCTGTTCTGTTAAATAAAGTAAAAGATGAGAAACTTATTCTCTGCTACTTTAAAAGCAAGAAAAAGCAAACTTATATTATAATGATAGAAATAAAGATAAATAAGGTATTTACCATTAAAGCCGTTTTTATAAAGCTTATTTATTTTACATACACACACACATGGTAAAAACATAACTGACGTCAGTGTGCCGAAGTTATCTACAGGACCGTCAAACAACAAATCCTGTCGTCTTATATATGAATAACTGCTAGATGCCCGAGTGAGAAAAATGTAGCTTCTTGGGTAGAAAACAGACAGAGAGACAATTCACAGAGAGAACACACACACACACACACACACACACACACACACACACACACAACATCATGTGAAAATTCTTCAATTCGCTGTGGTAATACTGCTTCGTTAGGCCAATAAAGTCAATAAGTAAAACTGTGTGTGCAGAGAGGATGAGATGTACCAAGGAACAGGAAACAGGCTGGAGTGTGTGTGTGTGTGTGTGTGTGTACGCTCATCTCACACACACACACGTCCAAACATCCTGAGAATATCTGAGCTCTAATATTAGAGCCATGTTCTTCCTGTCTGAGCCCCGCAAGCACTTCCTGTTTGATCCTGCTGTCCATCATCCACACACACACACACACACACACACACACACACACACACACACACACACACACACACACACACACACACACACACACACACACACACACACACACACACACACACACACTCTGCAGGTAAAAAACACTGCAGGTTTGGGACGAAGGTGGAGTCGCAGGAAGAGTGAGGGCGATACGGAGAAACCTGAGCGGAGGAGAATCAGCTCCACTTCCTGTGTGAAGCGACGGGACGCACAAGCAACAAGCGAGGAGGGGAGAGGTCAGAGGCCACGACACAAAGACAATACAGGGAACAAATATTCACGTGACCCCTGAAATAACCGCAGAGGACAGAAAGAAACACCAAAATTCTTGAGGAAATGAAACACATGCAGATGATTTCCTGCAAAAATCGTTGAACGATTCAGAATCATCTTCGTCCAATGACGAGACGAAAGACTCCGTTCTTCATAACTTAGTCACGCTTTCATGAGCGTGACACATTCAAAGACATTTCTAGCAGGTAGTGCTGGTTGAGGAGCTCAAAGGTTTTTTCGAGATGAGCTTTTCTTCACCACATAAAAGTCAACAGTCACTGTCTAAATCACAGACCTTTGACCTCCTGATTTCAAAAAAAAAAAAAAAAAAAAAAGAGCGCCAACTCCAACCGGTTTGTTTCACTTTTGCTCACCAAAGTCGATCATTCACGGACAAAACTAGAGCAAAGGTCAAACGGTGAACCAGCAGAAACGCTGCACATCTGAGGCCGACTTCCTCTCACTCGCTTTTATGAAGAGGCTCGTTTTGAGGACTGAGCATCAAACCTCTGTGTGTTTTTAAAAAGGTGATGAATGTTTGGTCAGACTCAGAGCTACATCCTGGCCTCAGGGATACACACAGTATCTATGACAAATAAGTCATAAACTCAATGTCCACTTACTAGCTTCTTACAGGCTTTCAACCACACCCCCCCCCCCCGGCTTCTTTGGCAAATTAGACGTTCGTTGCTCGGGTGTCATCAGACGACCTAAGTACATAACTTCACTCATGTTCTTTGGTCACCTGAGCAAGTTCCTTTTGAGGAAGAAGGCCGTGGGACATGGTTGAAAGGCTACAGAATAAGCGAGTAAGTGAACCTTGAGTTTCATACCTGAAATACTGATTTCTATAATTTGGAAATTATGTTATTTATATATTTTCATGTGGAGCTTGTTCTTGTTTTTATACTGTGTGCTCACATTTTTTTGCAGCAAACATTTTCTGAAAGGGTTCATTTGTGTTTTTCGTTCAGATTGCAGACTATACTTTTGGTTTGTTTTTGTGGACATTCCCTGTTCATCAAAATATCTTGAGACTGATTCAATCTCTTGTATAAACACTTGAGGGAACTTCAGGTCAGGCTGAGGTTACCAACGGACATGTAAACGGCATCCTGGTCCGTTAAAAGGTGAAGAGTAGAACCAGCTTCAGCTCTCAGATCACCAGCATTACAAACAGACATCAGTGCAGAAGTCAGAGGTGAGAGGTCGCGGCAAACGGCCAACAGATGGACCAAATATTTCTGCAGCTGAAACACAGTCAGAGCCGTTCCTTATGTTCTGTTGGTAATCTGTACATGACAACACGTTGCGTCCTCCGCCCGCATGCTGAGCGTCACGCCGCGTTTCCTCCCGTCATCTGGCTTCCTCGTGGCTCGGCCCCTCAGGGCGGCCCCCGCCGACGAACCAAACGCACCATTCATCCAGCAGGAGCACAGGCGGGCCGCAGTGCTCACAGAGGACGCCCCCGGGGGAAACCAAAGCGCTTCCTTAAACAATGCTGCTGCTAAAATACATAACTCCTATCTGAAGTCATTCAGAGATGAGACTGAAGTCCAGAGCTGCTGCTGCTGCTGCTGCTGCTGCTGGTGGTGCATTCAGGGTTCAAACTTGTGTCGCTGCAGTGGGGAATTTCGCACCGGCACGCCGCCTCACCCTCCTGACCACACAAAGACATTCCTGCGAGGTCAGAGCGCCAGCAAACAACAACAGGGCCAACGGCGGCCATGTTGGAGGAGAGTCTGGTGATGAGCGGCGGTTTCCTGCCCACTGTAAGAAGTGATCAGCTGTGGTTTAACTCGTTTAAATACATCTGGCCTGAAACTTGTTCTTTTGCCTCCTGTAGTTGTGATTACTTTTCTATTACACTCAGTCGTTACTATTTATGTTGGACTCCATCTACATATTGTTTTTGTAATGTTTCTTTTGTTTTTCGTGGTTCATTTTGTGTAATGTAGCTGCTCATGATGTCATTAATAATCCCACACGAAGAGAAGATACAGAAGTTTTGAGCTTCTTTACTTTCACTTTCTCTCTGATATATATATATATATATATATATATATATATATATATATATATATATATATATATATATATATATATATATATATATATATATATATATATATATATATATATATATATATATATATATATATTTTTTTTTTTTTTTATACACACAATCACCAACACATGAAGGAAAAAAAACCCAGACACACCAACATTCCCAGCATTCCACCATCTGGTCCTCTGAACAGGAAGTGGGACACATACACTCCTGTGTGTGTGTGTGTGTGTGTGTGTGTGTGTGTGTGTGTGTGTGTGTGTGTGTGTGTGTGTGTGTGTGTGTGTGTGTGTGTGTGTGTGTGTGTGTGACTCTCTGTGGGGATCCTGGACTGTTCCTGGTTCTAATTATTGAGCGGCTGAGTGAGTCTTCTGCTTTAACAGATCAATACACACACAGTTATAAACACTCAGCAGTATCAATGTATTAAGGTTCCATTTACGTCCTACCAACTACAAACTAGTGACCTAATAAACTGCCCTTAACTCAGAGCTTTGGTTCAGATTTTACTTTGATTAGATCACTTCCATCAAAGTGTTGGTTTCAATACAATTCTATGGATTATTAAACAGAAATCAATTTAGTCTTGCAATAGAAATGTCCATTATAAGGTCCCGCAAAGACTACGATGACGGGTTTTGTCTCAACCACAGAGACCACAGCAGCTGGACTCTATTGTATATATTTTACAAGAACATTAACAGAAATGTAAAAATGACCGTTTGTGGTTTTAGTTAAAGTTACATGAACTGGAACTATTTCTGAACATGAGAGCGATATTGATCTCAGAAAAAAAACGTCTAATAAGCATATTTCCCAAAACGCTGAACTATTCCTTTAAAACAGCCGACTCTCTAATCTCTGCATGTAAACTTCCAAAGCATGCTTACGTATACAAGTATGTACAATCTGGTAGTTGTAGCTCTACTTTCTATATAAAACCCCTAAAAGCCCGGTCGGTATCCAGCATGTACTGAGGTTGGATAGTCCTCCTGAGAGACTAGAGCCTGTAGAGCCTCCTCTCCTTCAACTCAAGTTATTCTGAGCTGCTCTGCCAACGCCAAGGTCCCGACAGGTCGATACACATTTAATTAGGTTTACTTAAAGATAAATATATGTGTTGCTGTCCATGTTTCCTATTACTTTAGGGCCCGTTACAATGATTACTACCATGTATGGATACATGCTGTCGATCATTTTTGCCGATGACAATACCGCCCGCTGTGTTTGTTTACTTGAGAATGTCAGCAACGTTTTAGCCAACGTGAGGCCAGAATCAACGGCAGAGCTTCATCAGACTCGGGCATTACGCAGACATTAACCATTTTTGTTAAAAAGGAGCCTGAAAGTGCTTTTTTTTTTTTAATCGTTTCTCTCATTCCAATGTCTGAATATCTTTAAGAACTAAAAGTTCATTGCTCTTTGAAAGGCTGCATTTGCATTATTATGCTATTATATCATCATCATATCTGTGGCAAAACAATGAGTTGTTGTGACAGCCGTGTTTAAGTGAATTAAGACTAAACGAATCCAACTTCACACAAAAAGAACACGGGAGAAATGAACATACAGACAACATGCTAAGAGTATCCACTGTATGAGCTGCCGCAGTGCTATTTGTCATAAAGTCAATGTACCAAACACACACACACACACTTAGAAACCCACCCACACTGAACAAACACACACTCCTTCTGTCTCTGCCTTTACTGTAAGTAGATATGCCTGTATTTCCATGGCGACCAGCGGTTTTGTGTTTCCAAGGATATCATATGGAGGCGTCACACACACACACACACACACACACACACACACACACACACACACACACACACACACACACACACACACACACACACACACACACACACACACACACACACACACACACACACACACACACACAGGTCTCAGCATCAGTTTTCAGACGTTGCTGCTGAAGGTTTGAATGACTAAAACACACTCCGATCACTTCAGTGTCAGAGCTGCAAGGAAAGTCAGATCACAGTGATGGAAAAAAAGAAAAGCAGCTCATCCTCTCGTTGGAGGAGCAGGAAGCAGATCAAGTTTGACATTTCATCACTAATTAATAAACAATCGCTTTACAAACTTCCTGTTTTCAGTCTAAAGGATTTGACTATTTTCTATACAAAAAACAATTAAGAAAAAACATTCTGTGTTCCTCCAAAGACACTTAAGGGTTACGACAAACAACAGGTACTAATGTCATTATTACTACTACAAATACTAATGAAACTACTTCAGCCTTTCCTTTGACTACTACTAAGAACTACCGCTACCACTTCAACTACTGCTAATAAAAGTCCTCCAACTTTCACCTACTCCTTCACTATATCACTGTTGCTGCGGCATCTGGTACAACTATTTGAACTAAATACTCCTAAAATACCAGTTTGGTAATCTGGTATTCAGCTCCAACAGCAGAAACAAAGACACTACATGTAATCAAAGGAAGGAAGGACACAGAGAGACACACACACACACACACACACACACACACACACACACACACACACACACACACACACACACACACAGTATCAAGTACAGCACTAATTCAATGTCATCACACACATCCTCCGGTCTGCTGAACTCAGCACCAACAGGAAGAGGCTTTAAACGGGACGAGGAGGAGAAGAAAGGCACAAACCGGACATTCAGACTACGTTTAGAAAAGGCATCGCATCCTGTTGGCGTTTTGTTGAGGGAACCAGTGTGAGGCTAACTTCCGGGTTGGCCTATACAAATGCGTCATCCCTTCAGCACTCTATGAGAGCCGTTTCTAAAAAAAAAAAAAAAAACTAGGACTCCAATGATAAAACATATGATTTAATTTATTATTATCTTTGATATATATATTTTTCGTTTCAGTCTTAAATGTAGCTACACAATGACCCCCATTAACATGATTTTGTGCAGTGACAGCTTAACAAACACTTCCACACTCTGTTTACCAAGTCAACTTTATGGTTTTATGAAGTATTTTAACACTATTGATAACTTCTCTCAGCAGCCATTAGGAAACACAAGCTCCGCCCCCGTACCTTTAAAAGCACACACACACACACACACACACACACACACACACACACACACACACACACACACACACACACACACACACACACACACACACACACACACACACACACACACACACACACCATCAGCACTCTCCTGCATATTTAACACTGGTGTGAATTATTTAGTGTAGTGGGACACTACTGAAGCAGTCGGCCATCAGGATAAAAACAGCAGGTGGAGAGAGTAATAGAGTTACAGTAACACACACACACACACACACACACACACACACACACACACACACACACACACAGACACACACACACACACACTAAAGCATGTGAGCATCAATAATAACTCATCATACATCATTAAAGGTCCACCTTGTTGAAATGAGAATATTGGCCTAATTAAAGACAGGGTTCCCACCAGCCTATTGTCAGCCCACCGGCTCCGCTAACTCCTTTAAGGAACACCTCAGTGCGTAAGTCGTATACGTAACATTGCTGAGTGTCTGAGTGCAGATGTGGTGAGTATGAAGTCATCAGTAATGTGTGTTATATGTAGATGAAGAAATGCTATAACTCCTGAAGACCCAAGCCAACTTCATGCGTCTTGTTTGACACCTGAAAGACACTTTCTCACCCGAAAACTCCTCAAATACCGACGCTCGGTTGGTGGCCCTGAGCTTCAGACTGTGACGCTCTAGGTTCCCCTCAAATGTCAGTTTCCACACGTTAAATGCATACTGTGTCTTCTCAAAATAAAGTCCCGTCTTCACAGAAAGTCAGGTTCAGGCAACAAAAAGATCGTGGTGAGCTTGACTACTGACGTGACTATGATATGTTTCAGTTATAGAAATGAATATACGTGTTTCTGTTAAGTCAGTTGTTAGGGGAAATTTTACTGTTGTAACTAAACTGCTGAAATGCAGAAGTTCTTCTTCTTCTTCTGGTGTTTTTGTCAGTGATCAAACAGCTTCATGTGCATCACCACCTCCTTCTGGACCGGAGGAGACGTGACTCTGATTTAAATGTAACCCAGAAAACAAAGACGGGCTGTAATCACATGTGTGATCTCACTAACGGAGGTATGTGACTGAGTGTGAATGAAAGTGTATTAAAATCACATCTGGATTACCTCTGGGTACGGGACAGTTGAATTGGCAAGTGTAAAAAAAGGCCAGATGTGTTAGACTCGTTAATGAGCCTCGTTAGCCCTCGTTAACTCCTGATTATTAACAGGTGTGTTGGCGGAGGAGGTCCTGCAGTGATGAAGCAGAGAGCCAGCGTGAGTAGAGTCACTGACTGTTCTACATCAGACTACGTGGGCCCAAAAATATCATTTCACCACCACGAAAGGAAAGTTTCCGTTTTCATTCTCCATCACACTGCTGATTTTCAAGTTTCATTTTGTGTTCTGAGAAGGTTCATTGTTCTCTGTGTTGACACAAACCCTGAAGGCTTATGAAACCACCGAGGCTCCCACAGAGCAGCTTAAAAACACAAGAACACACACAGGACGAAGCCCAGACTACAAGATAAGAGTTCTCAACGGGCAACGACAGCCCCGATCAGATGTACTACCGAGTTCTGTTCTTCCAACGTGGTTCAACTAATCCAGGTGTACATAATGTTAATCGGATCATTTTATCCGGCTAACTCGCATCCAGCTAATTTGGTTCTTTGAACTCAAAATAAAGGAAACGTGAGCACAGCTTCTGCTTAAAGCTGAGGAAGCAAGTTAAACATATTCTTATGATGAAATAAAACCACACACACACAAAACAATCGCACAAACAATATCTCACACACACATTTCCCAGGTGTGAGGTAAAGAAAGGTGTCATCTGCAAACAACTTTATGTTTGGGGTTTGCCATTAAAAGGTTGGGTTTTGTTCGAGCTAACTGAGAATAAACCTACATTTTTAGGTTTGGCTTTAAGGACGTATTGCTTTCTGCTGAGTTACAGATACCTTTTAATGTTAGATTTAAAGAAATGAAACATCCAGGCTTGTGTCAAATCATCAAAGTCGGGACAAAAAAGTGAATCAGTTCGGCCTTTCTGAAGCTAAAATCAGCTCTGAATCTCTGCAAGCTGTGAAAGAGCAGGACTGAGAGTCCACCAAACAAACATTCATCCGTCGGTTCCTCCTACCTGCCAGGGCTTTGATGCGTGAGCGCTCGAACAGGCGAGCTGAGCTGTTCTCGTTGTCCCAGTCATCGGCGTCCCAGCGGTTGTTGACGCCATCGGTGCTGAACTGCTGCTGCTGGATCTCCATGTGGTCGAACTCCGCCGCTACAGACGTCATCTTGACCTGGCCGTGACTCCGCCCCCACCGCCGTTGCCACCTCCGAGTCCTTCCACCTGCCGCCTGATGCCGTTAGCGACGGGACCCTCACACACACACACAAACGCCCTCACACACACACTCTCTCAGACCGGCTCTGGCGGGCCTGAGAAGCTCGTTCAACACCTGCAGAGATCAAAAGAGAGACACAAAGAGAGGCGGAGTTAGTGGAAGTTGACTGTAGGTCCAACGTGATGCATGATTTCATACAAATACTGCTTATGAATTAATACATTATTAATAGCTTGGGCAGCAAAGTCTGAAGAAGAGTCGTCAAAACACAGAATATGGAACACAAAATTACTTCAGCTTTACATATTCGGCACAAAACACCGACTTCTTTGACGTTTTCTAATGTTCCCTTCTGATTAAAAAGCAACTTCACTTGAACGTGCCGCCTTCACATATTCTCTCTTGTGGCCCGTCTACACCTGATGCATTTTTCAGTCATCTGTGTCGGTTTTAAATCCATACTTCTGTCCATGTAATTACCAGGAAGAACTGAACAGCACTCTGCATAATGCTGACAGTGGACTTCAGGTTTTATATGCGTTCCTAAGCTGGAGCAGAGAGAACGTGAGGCGGCCTCGTGCTTCCGGGACGAGACAACGCTACAGGATCTTCAACTGCTGTTCAACACAATAGACTGAGACTAGGATGAAGACAGTCAGTGTTCACACAAGCTTCAAACTAATAGAGTGAAACACACACAGATCCAACTCACGTCATACATGAAAAGCTTTCATTTGTAAAAAGTTTGTTTTTGTCAATGTCCAAATTTGTTTACCAATATAATGACTGATAATGGGGATCCTATGAACAATAAACAAAGATTCTATACAGTAAAAAAATACATATTATATTGGATTGAGAATCTGTCTCAATTAGATGTAAGAAAACTAACTTTAGTTTCTACGTTGTCACAGAGACAATTACAATAATTTACTTTATATTAACATCAGACCATGAAACGTGTAATGTCAGTTCACTGAGAGAAACTCAGAAACAGTAAACTTTACTCTGTTAAAAAGGTAAAAGTGGAGGAAAGTGATTGAAAACTATGAAAACATGAAATGTATCAGAGAGGAGCAGCCTGCCGTGAATGGATTTGAATGTCATGTGACCAGCACGCTGCTCTGTGATTGGCTGCAGCCTCTTACTGCTCTGCAATAAGTGAGTTTATCTGAAAACTGAGAGAGTGGCGCCTCCCTGTGGTCACAACAAGTTACTACAAGATCTGAGAAACAGCTCAGAGCTGTGACAGACACACCGTACACACAAGATCTACCTTAAGAGATCTATTAAAAAAAAGGTAATTAAAATATTTTAATGAGCAGTAAACAGCTGAGTAGTTTATGATCACGTTTATGTCCAAAGGTAAAATTGTGCAAGATGGGAACACATTCCCTAGATCCTTCATAATGATTATGAATTAATGAATACCGTACGCTCATTAAACATAGTGAATGAGTCTGATGTATAATTGCACACAGTGTATTAAATGACGCCGTCGCAGTGAGAGGGGACAGCAGGTGAAGCGTGACCTGATGTGGAAACAGCGTTAGAGTTAAAAGGGTTTTCTGATACAGAGGTTCCTGCTGCTTCGTCCACACGCAGACACTCTGGAAGACGCTAAGACGAAGACAGCAAGGACAAAGAAGACTCAATCTGCTTTAAGTTGTTCATAGAACCGACTATCCATTATGCATTATTGCCTCTGTGTAAGAAATGTGCTTTATCAACAAACGTCATTCTTAAAATCTCTGCAAAACTATGTTAAAATGATTGTTGAATTGATTAATAATATAAATAATTGATAATTAATTTATGATGATTCCTTTTTTTAGAATTTTTTTAGGTGACTGGAAACTTAATCGATGCCAGCCAGTTTTGATCATTGATTACTGAAAGCATAATCAAAATATTAACATACAAATCTGACAATGTAGATAATCTGCAAACTGATATCCAAGCTCAGATTTTCTTACAAGCTTTTGCACGTTTGGATGCTTTTTTAAACTTTTTAAAATTTTCAGAACAAATCATGTCACACAACAAATTGTAACAAATCTCAATTAGTGTCCACAGCACTATATTCATGAGATAAAATACACATTTGAGATTCATTTAACTGTTCATCAGTTTTACAGGAGGAATACGAAGAAATCCCTGCAGCAGTTTAACACTTGCTGTTCCTTAAAGTGTGACGCATTTTTTATTGACTGCTTTTTTAAACTGTAGACGTTGCGTTCGCTGTCGCTCAACGAGTCCGAACAAACAGAGCAGGTAAACCGAGAGCAGCGAGTCAGCGTTGGGAGTCTGTTTGGATCCTGCAGTCAGCAAAAGGCACCATGACTCGGCACAAAAACACCAGACAGACAGAGAGAGAGAGACAGACAGACAGAGAGAGAGACAGTGAGAGAGACAGAGAGACAGAGACAGAGAGCGAGACAGACAGACAGACAGAGAGAGAGAGACAGAGAGAGAGAGACAGAGAGAGAGAGACAGTGAGAGAGAGACAGAGAGAGAGAGACAGTGAGAGAGAGACAGAGAGAGAGAGACAGTGAGAGAGACAGAGAGACAGAGACAGAGAGCGAGACAGACAGACAGACAGAGAGAGAGAGACAGAGAGAGAGAGACAGAGAGAGAGAGACAGTGAGAGAGAGACAGTGAGAGAGAGACAGAGAGAGAGAGACAGAGAGAGAGAGACAGTGAGAGAGAGAGAGCGAGAGAGAGAGAGAGAGAGAGAGAGACACACAGTGAGAGAGACAGACCGAGAGAGACATAGTGAGAGAGAGACAGACCGAGATAGAGACAGTGAGAGAGACAGACAGAGAGAGAGAGACAGACCGAGAGAGACACAGTGAAGAGAAACAGACTGAGAGACAGTGAGAGAGACACAGTGAGAGAGAGAGAGACAGTGAGAGAGACACAGTGAGAGAGAGACAGACCGAGAGAGAGACAGTGAGAGAGAGACAGACAGAGAGAGAGAGACAGTGAGAGAGACAGACAGAGAGAGAGAGACAGACAGAAGACATCTTGTGGCTGAGATGTGACCTTCTCTCCGTCTGTCTCTCTATGTTAACGTTCCACAAATATTACATACTGCTATTCCAACCTCCCGTTAACAAACAGACTCCTATCGGCTGCCTTTATCCTCACAGCTGATAGTCCTTGAAACATAATCGGTTCCATAAAAGAAGAACTTAAGATGAGGATCTGTCCTTATCTTCTACTTACTAAAGCTGCAACACTTAGGACAATGAAAGAAAAAGTATCAGCCAGTCGTCTTCTTTTAAACAAAAAGACCAAAATGTCTGATGGTTCCAACTTCTCAAAAGGGACGAGTTGCTGCTTTTTCTTCACGTTAAAGTTAAAATATAAAGATTAATATCTTTGTGTGTTGGTCCACATTTGAAGACATCACTTTGGGGAACTGGGATGGACATTTCTTTTTGATCTCTGTTCTTTTTTTTAATAGAGCAAACGATTGATTGATGGATTGATTGACAAAGTAATCAGAAGACTATTGATTGTTTTATGAAAAAGAGAGATATTGTGGTGCCGATTAGCTGCTGCTGTTCCTGTTCCCACTCTCTCCTCCACATCATCCTTTCTAAAATACAGCAATGAATACAAACTCTGCGTTTCGGCTCTGTTCTGCATCGTGTCGGGGTGTGTTCTCTGGCTCCGCCCACTGACGTTTCACTCAACCAATGAGATTATTTCTGCGTCTGAGGAGGGTCTGCAGAGACACACACCGATATCAACACGAGCAGCCAGTCAGGCTGGAGCTGCTTGTGTTGCTACGCTAAAAATACGACCCACACACACACACACACACACCGTGTGTGTGTGTGTGTGTGTGTGTGTGTGTGTGTGTGTGTGTGTGTGTGTGTGTGTGTGTGTGTGTGTGTGTGTCCACAGTGAAGCTAACACAATGTGCACTCATTCAGAGGCGATAAAGCACACACACACACACACACACACACACACACACACACACACACACACTCAGTTTTTAGAAAGTATGTCAGGACAGTGAGACTTTCTTCTTCCTCTTACTGTTTCATAAGATACTTTCAGTTTTTGTCTAGCTAGGCTAAAAAACGGGGCTAAATTTGTAGCCCACAGCTAACTCACCGACTCCAACATTACAATAAGAACTGCTCGTTTTGACACCACTACTGTCTCATCAACGCGTTTCTTATATTCCAGGAACACTGACACCCCATTCGTATACAGATGTTTGCCCGGTGTTGGCAACATGTGGTAAACTTTCTGCTGATGAATGATTGCTGCAGCAGAGTTAAAGTCTGCAGTCGCCACACAGACCGACGCAAGACACTCGACCTGGAAGCATGATGTCATTTACAGACAGGAGGAAGGGGGAGAGAGAGAGAGAGAGAGAGAGAGAGAGAGAGAGAGAGAGAGAGAGAGAGAGAGAGAGAGAGAGACAAATGACTGGTTACTGTGTGTGGTGAAGCCAGAAGAACTGTGACTCCTCAGGAGGAGTATTTATAGCAAGAATGGAGAGATAAGTCAGGAGAGACAGTAATGACACTGGTTGAAAACAGGAAGGACGGAAATGGAGAGACAGACAGAGAGAGAGAAACAGAGAGAGAGAAAGAGAGAAAGAGAGAGAGAAACAGAGACAGAGAGAGACAGACAGAGACAGAAAGACAGAGACAGAGAGAGACAGACAGACAGAGAGAGAGAGAGACAGAGAGAGGACAGGATGATAGATGAGACAACAGCATCATTCAGAACTGTTTAACAATCTTTCAGTGACATTTAAAGAAGAATATAATTCAAAGCTGAAGCGATTAGTTGGTAATTCATCTTTTTCAGAATCAGTGTTCATCGGCATTAATAATCAATTCGCTAAAAAGCAGAAATTTGTGAGAATTTGTTGCTTTTCTTTGACACCTATGATCGTAAACTGAATATTGTTGGTTTTTTTGGAGTGTTTGATCATTTGAATAAGTCCATCGATAAAACGTTTAATCGTGATATTAAAGGATAATGAAAGCAATCGTTAGGTGCAGATATTAAATATTCGATGCTTTGACGACTGAAACGTTCTCGATGCAACTCGCCTGCAGAGAAACATACGCGTCTAACTTCTGAGCGTCTTTTCACACAGAGCTTCTCTCTCTCTCTCTCTCTCGCCCACGTCCTCCTCCCACCTCTCTCACCTCCCAGCATCCTCCACTACAATCAGCTCGTATTAAAACTCTCCCTCTGCTGCCGTCAAGTGCAACATCTCTCCCCGTCTCCGAGTGGTCCAACAATTGTCAAGATGATAATGTGAAGCTCTCCCTCGCCTGTCTGTTGTTGTTACTTGATGAATGACTTCAGCCCCTCTCCCACCCCTTAGTTAATGGTGCTATGCCTCATAAGCCACTACATACACAACGCAGTTCATAATGGAAATAAAGAAGCATTGTGGAGCTAGTGAGTCCTAATATTAAAGTATAGTATTATCTATAAAACATGACCGATGGAAGCTGATATAAAATCAAACTGTGGTCCGGCTGCAGCGTAAAAAACTTCTCTCTCACAAATATCTAGTTATTATCTGCAGTGAATTATGTTTCCAGCTTCTTTTTTTTTTTTCTTCCCCTCTCTCCACAATGAGAGACGGACATTATCCAGTCAGAACCACGCATCCCCATGGTTACCGCGGTCCCAGCTCGCATTGTGCGTCGGCGCCCACTCTTCAATCCGCCGACAGCGGCACAAAAGACTCTCGGCTGGAGCTTCAGGAGGAAGAGGAGAACTTTCAACCGACGCCGAGGTAACGGAGACGGTTCACAGCGACGAGTGGAAGAGATGCTGAGAGGACATTTTCCTTCAACGTACAATAAATGTCTTAGTGGACATACATCAGCTGTTCTTGATTAAAATCAATAGAAATTAAACTTATTTCTGCTTCTTAAGGAAAATCTTGTTTTTTTTAATATAAAACAATATTAAAAAGTTGAAAACAACTTTCTTCTACATTGTTCTTGGAGTTATTAGCATAAATAAGTGAGTATTAAAGTGTTTTTTTTACTTTAGCAATGTTTGAATATTAAGTATAAAGTACTAAATGACCTGGGAAAAGTATATCCTTTAATGCAGTAGAAGTATAAATACCACAGTCTAATTAAAGTAAGAGTGGAGTTTAGCTTTGAAGCTTTTGTTTTGAGGAGTTTCATGTTTAAAGCAGATGAAGAAGGAAATAAAAAGAAAAGATAAAAGAAGGAAATATTCTTTGAGCTGAATGTAGTAATGGAACTGATGACTTCAGAGGGTGACTTTCTCACCTGACCCGTTTGGTTCACATGGGTCTGCAGGTGTTAGTCGGTTATTTTTGCAGAGCTCTTCATGGAACTTAAATGAACACACTTGGTTCAGTAATCCGCATCGTCTACTGTAGATAACCAGATTCTGGTCTTTTCGGAGGACGTTTTGACAACCGTCCAATGAGGAGTTAGCATTCGGCACATGTGACCTCATGCCTGCAAGCTCCGGGCTCCTTTGAGAACATGAAACGGACCACAAATAAAAGGCCGACAGCGCAGCAAATGAACCAAACCACAGCTGAGAAAACGAAATGTCTCTCTGTAATCAGAAACCAAACAAGTCTCTCAACAACGACAACATGAGAATACTGGATTAGATAAGAGAGCAGAGGCCTTCTGTCACATGTACAGATGGATCTCTATTTTTAGAGGTCTTGACAATTTCGCAATTCAAGTATCAATTGTTCACCATGGCAACAACCGAAACCCTGCCGAGTCCCGAGCGGCGTTCAAGCTCCCACGCAGGACGAGCCGCCTGCACACTGCTGCAGAACTCACCCTGAGACACACACACACACACACACACACACACACACACACACACACACACACACACACACACACGCTTCTGCAGTGTCACATTTTCAGGATTAAAGAAAACGGACTCAGATGTGTTCATGTGTGGATTTAAAAAGGTTTCATACTCATGAAGCCTTTCAGACGTTTTAAAATGAGGGCAGCTCCTACTGTCTTCATCCTCTGCTCCCATACACAGACCTAAATCTGTAGTACAGTGATCTACCATGTTTCTGAGGACCACTTTGAAAAGAAAAGGACAGTGCAGCAATGAACAAACTCTGTTTTATCCATTTTATTCTCTTCTGATGGGAAGAAGTGAAGCCAATGCTGTAGGAGGGCTTTAAACTCACACTAGTGTCCAGCAGGGGGCGCCTCCTCTGTTTACAATCAGGAGTCAGATTAATCACTGTGTAGACGTCAATGAGAAAATCACTACTTCTCTCTTAATTTAACATTGTAAACATGAGTTTATGGTCTCAATCTCTAGTTCCAGGTCTTCTTCAATACAGCATGATGTTCATTTAGTACATTATGCTCCATTTAGAGTCAGATAGACATTAAAGCAGGGGATGTTTTAGGGCGGGGCTACCTTGTGACCGACAGTTTCCGATCTAACTTTAACCCTTTAACGATGTGTTTTAAGGTCATTAAAGTTACATTCTTAACATTTTGGTCTCCTAAAAATGTCTTATTCAGCGTTCTCCTGTTACTTCTGGTTGCAAAAAAACAAGATGGTGCCAAGAGGTCCTCTTGGTGACCTGGTGGTCTGAGATGCTCAATACCAGGAAGACTCTTTCTTTATTGCAGGTTACGGCCCCTTAATCTCTCCCCATATCAGACATACCGTCAACTGTCTATTACAGTCCATCACATCTGTCTGGGTCTAATTGATCTCATGCAGAATACCTTCTCCTGACACGTGTATATTTATTGCATGAATATAAAGTACTGAAACAAAACAGCTTAGCGAGTTACTGACTTTTGTAAACCTTTTCAAAATAAAAGTACAGCTCGAGTCTCACCGACCGGCTCATCTGCTGCAGGGATATCAGATTTCGACCTTCTGTACAACAGTTCTGTCCAAGGATGCTTCAACCCCTCACTTTAGTGTTCTTCAAAGAAAACACACACACAGGTATAAATGTATATAGGCCATGTGAGTGTGTGTGTGTGTGTGTGTGAGTGTGTGTGTTGGAACGAGGAAGTCATCCATCACAGCCTCCTCCCTGCAGCCTTATGTAGGCCACACAGAGCCATGTAGGGCAGCGGCAGTTATCTGACCCGGCACCGTCAAACTCAAAATCCGTCAAACGCGGCGGCTCAACGTCGGACGGCTGCAGCTCAGAGCGCCGCCGTCCACCGCCGCCGGCACAGTCTCAGCACAGGAGAGGAGCAGGGGGGGGGGGGGGGGGGGGAGAGAAGCAGAACAGATGCTGGATCCGTCTTCACCGTCGCAGTGCAGATGTCTGCCATCAACTCACACTCACGTTATTATTACATTCATCTTCAGCACGTTCTGATCTGTTCTTCTATTCCGCTTCCCGATTTAGTTTGTCTCAAGCACTGAAAACGTGAGTGTCCTGTGTTCCTTGTGTGCGTCCTCATAACGGTAAGGCTGCATGTCCAGGATATGGAATTAAACCCAAAACGGCAGGAGCAGAACACCAGGATGTGACCCTGAACAAGAAAAACAAACCAGAACAGTCCACCATACTGAGATAATACTACAGCTTATACAAGAAGCAGAACCTTACCAACACCCGGTCCAACAATTCCCTCCACGGCAACCTATTTACAAAGAGCGGTCGGCCCCGCCCACATTTGAGCCAATCAGATCCGCCCGCTGTCATCGTCACATGCCAGTGATGTCATGTTAGCCACGGCGAGGCAGGCTAACGATGTGCTGAGTGACATAAACCACTAACTACACCGTTGTCCCGTTTTTTTTTTTCTTTTCGTCATCGAGGTTTCAAACCACAGCAGGCTTAATCACGGGCTCAGAGGCACATCAGCAGAACAGAAGACACCTTTAACATCAGCACTCAAGTACCTTCTGACCACGAGAGACCTTTTGAGATTAAACAGACTTCAGCTGGAGTCGACTCCCTTCCTGTCGAATCCCCCCCCCCCCCCGACAGCGATTGTTAAAATGACGGAGCACAGACAGACGTGTGATTATCTTCCGGAGTCGGCCCTCGTTATGAGAAAGACAAACTGACACATGAACAGCATCTGTGAGCGACTCACAAAGAGACAATGAGAGTCGAGAGTTCACGCTCTTCCTGTGTAATTACAGCGGATTTCAGTTATTACATACTTCAGCCGACGCCTCTTTGCTCCCTGATCGACTCCACCGGCCTCTGCCGCTCATATTCAAAAAGCAGGAGAAGTAGAGCGCATTGGATCATCAGTGGAGCACGTTGAGCTCCTTTTGGGTCACGACATCGGAGCAAATATCAAAAGAGTCACCAGGAACATCAAACGCACCCCCCCCCCCCCCCCCCCCCCCCCCCCCCCCGGCAGATCTTCTCTGACAGCGTTAGGAGGTCTGCAGGACAGTCGCATCGCTGCTCTGCTTAATTAGGTTATCTGAGAAGGTTAACCGCTAATGCGTTTAGCGGTCGCCATGGCTACAGAGATAAATCAATGGGCCAATGGACCAAAAAGACACGAAGCTCTGCAAATTATGTCTCCAGCTCATCTTCTTAAAAAACACCAGGAAACACGTTAAAAACGTCACTCGTCTCCTGAGGGTGTCGGCCCTAAAATTCTGGAAAAAAAAACACAAAATCTTTAAATTAATGTGATTTGTGAAAAGCATTTTCCGCCGACATCATCTTTAAGTAAACAAGACTCAGTTTGTGGTTACAGTGGTAATTATCTGTAATCAAGCGGTCTAACCCTAAAACGATTAATAAATGGAATAATCTTTTAAATGATCTGATAAAAAGACTGAAAGGAGGTTTAATACGGCAGCAGATGTTCTAAATGAAATAAGTTCACATGTTTCGGGGTCTCCTGTCTTCACTCCTCAGCAGACCGAGCGGTGGTGACTAAGCTCTGGCTCTGTCGCTCCATCAGAGGTCACACGGGGAGGCTGAGCCTTGAAACACGATCCACAGCTGCATCGTCAGGTCAAACACCATGCACCCCCCCCGTCCCAGAGAACTAATCAATGAGGGGATGGGGGGGGGGGGGGGGGTCGATAATGACACAAAAATACATGTCTGGCCAAAATCTGATCCTTTGAGCTACAAAATAAAAGCTTCTCTGGCGGAGTGATGAAGCAGTTTTACAGACTGGATGTGAAATCTGTTTTAACTGCACTGGTGTTGTTGGTAACGTCACGTTACAGTACAGTTGTGTCACTGCCATGAAATACATTTCCTTTGGGTTGCATATGGATGACATGCACAGTGATGTAAAGCTGCATCAACGGAAATGCATTTTTTTTTTTTTATTAATTTCTTATATGTTTATTACCCCAAAAATCCCAAATCCAGCATGAAATAAGGAACAATCCCACATTATTTAGTACGCATCAATATGAAGTATTGTGATTTATTCTCAGACTGTTTGTAGTGTGTAAACGGTGCTTAACGCACATTTTGTTTCAGATTTTTGTCCTCATCTCATATTAAGACAATCCTAGTGACGAGGAGTTTGATACGAGTAAAGAACGACCGCAAGTTTGAGGAAGGTTTGACCGCTTATGTTGACGCTAGATTTGAATGATGTCATGTGTTTGACACAGCAGAGGATCGACGCTCGAGAATGCGTCGATGAAAACCGACAAAAAAAAAACCAACAACTAAACACTAGTAAAGACAATACAGTTGCTATCTGATCAGGAATCAGTCTGTCCAGGTCTTGGAGCTAGATGAGCTAAAACCATTCAGTCAGTTTCCGGGGCCCCTCTGCCCAGTCATGCGAGAGACACACACACACGCACACGCACACACACACACACACACACACACACACACACACACACACACACACACACACACAAAAAGAGTGAGGGAATAAAAGGCTGAAAGCAGAGGAATGTGTCAGCAGTCGGATGGGATGAGATCACACTTCCAGACTCGGCTGAGAGAAAAAGAGAGGGCGAGTGATCACATATGTGAATGGGACACAGAGAGAGAGAGAGAGAGAGAGAGAGAGAGAGAGAGAGAGAGAGAGAGAGAGAGAGGGAGAGAGAGAGAGAGAGAGACAAAAAAACAAAAAAACAGAGGAAAAAGTGAGAGAGTCTGTTTCCATCTGGTATTAACATACGATGTGTAACTGGATCTTCTGTGGAGCAGGAAAGAGTCCTCTGCATGCGGAGACTGAATCCCAATGAGAATGAATGGCAGGTGTGAAGCATCCAGATCACATGCCGGAGGAGAGGGAGAGACGGTGAACCAGGTCAGGGAGAAGGAAACTTTTCTGAACGCACGTCTGTACTTCCTCTAAGTCAGCATCCAATCAGCTGCTCCCACAGCAGAGGTCCTCCAACGGAAAGCAATCACCCAAAAAACAGTTTTAGAACTGTAATCAGTCCAGCAGCTAAAACAAGCTCTCTCTCTCTCACACACACACACACACACACACACACACACACACACACACACACACACACACACACCTGATTAATTAATATTGCGTAATGTGTGTGTTGTACGTGTTCTGACAGAATAATCCTCCCAGCAGCTTGTTGACCGCTGACCCTGTGTTCCTCTCACCTCCAAGTGCACTCTGGGAAGTCTGACTGTAATGAGGCATTCTGGGAAATGTTAGTTTACCGTTGACCCTTTCATGGGAACAGAAGCAGGGTTCATTTTTTGGGGGTTTGTACCTGGAGTGCCACAGCTTTCCTGTTTAAATGATATCTTTATATGTGCCGTTAGTGTTTATGTTGTGTTCCTGTCACTTTGATTCTCTCTGGGAGGTTTTCTGATGTCACCTTCTTCTTCTTCGTCTTCGTCTTGTTTTCTTCTCGCATCTTCAAACTGAGCCGAGCCGAGATCAACCAGATGACCAGAGTCAAACTGAAGCAGCCGCTCTGATGAGAGCTGCTGCTCCATCAATAAGTCATGAGGTCCCATTTGCTCACTCAGCCGACTTGTTTTCTTCAGATTCAACTGAGGCAAAGAAGCCCGAGAGAAGCTGACCGAGAGCAGAATTACTCACAATTAAATAAACCAGACACACTCCTTTATGTATTATTACGACACAGTGTAATATTACATACTTATAGTATTATCAGAGACTATGAGGGTGAACAAAGAACAGAAGAAGTTGACTGAAGATGTTTAAATCCCACAAAAGAAAATCTTTAAAATAAACAATTTATTTAGACCGAGCCGTCCTACAAGGAAGTGAGATTAACTTAACTAACATTAATGGTTCAGTTCATAGCAGAAAATCGAATAAATGAAATTGATTTAAGTTATGGATGCTTCATATTCTACTGCTGCTGTATGTTGTTGATTTGTTTTCTTTTTATGTTTGTTGATTAGTCACTGTACAGAACATTAATTAATTCATTCTCACACAAACCGCTCTCTGCCTTCAGCTACAATGAGAGGATTTGTAGTGTGAGCCCAAAACATCACATCTGGCTCTAGTAAACCGAGGACATGTTTCACTATTTCATGGACGAAACGATTAATAAAGAAAATAGCTGTTAGACTTATCAAAATGAAAGTCAATTTTTCTGCTGCCGGCCTGCGTTGCAACTCTATATTTCATGGGTTATTAAAGACGAGATGCTTCGTTTGTGACGATTACGCTTCAATCTGAATCAAACTCAAAACACTGTATTGACTCAGGGCCGGCTGCAGCAGGCGACACGAGAGCCGCGTTCAGTGTTGTTCACTGTTTTTGTGGATCTATATTTGATAACTTCACCATGAATTAATCATCCGTTCGTGTTAAGAGTGGCCATGCGTGTGTGTGTGTGCTGGCGTGTGCTGCATGTTCTCTCTCACACACACACACACACACACACACACCTTTTATTTAAGTCTATTGTTCCTGTTAACGTCTTAACTGTTTCTCACACACACACACACACACACACACACACACACACACATACATAGTATAACCAACATACGTGCCATCATGTAGATACAGCTCAGGAGGCACTTAGCACGAACACACACTATGTACCGTTAAGCATGTGGCTGCCACACCATCTATTAATTATCAATGAGGGTCCTGAGTGCTCTCTCACTGTGTGTGTGTGTGTGTGTGTGTGCGCTCCATCAGTAACAGCAAGAGGACACATGCCGTCCTTTGTTGCACCAGGAAATGTAGATGTCAGTGTTACATCAGCGTATGGCTGCTCATACAACCCTATCTCATAAACACACACACACACACACACACACACCACACACACACACCACACACACACACACACACACCACACACACCACACACACACACACACACACACACACACACACACACACACACACACACACACACAGACAGAGAGAGAGAGTGACAGAGGGGCGGCGAGGCAGAACAGGGCCATGTCTCACACCGACAGAAGGGTCTGTAGTAACACTCGACGGAGAGACAGAGGAGGGATTGAGGATGGGAATAAAGAGGAGGCAGAAGAGGATAAGAGGATGAGAGGGAGCAGCAAATGTTGCGTAACAGAGTTTCAGAGGCAGCCTTCATGCTCACTTACTTCCTCTGTTTGCTACCTGAAGCTCAAGATTTACTTTCTACAGCCTGAACTGAATGTTCAATTTATGCAGATCCTCATATGGTAAAATTCTGGGGAAAGTCACTTAAGTACGAGGTGTTATGTATCAGGATAAAACAACGAGCGGTATAATATCATATTAAATATCCAATCCAGCACTTTGGATCATTGATGGCAAATGGGCTATACAAAATGAATTAAATTGAAATGATGACGCAGCTTTTATTTTCCATACGGCCCAAATCTGAAACAAACGTTGACACTCAGAGCTGAAAGTCTTTTTAATAAATTTGAGGCCATTTATTTTTGCACATCACCAATAATTTACAGCTAAATTATGGCCATTTTTGTCTTTTCAATGTTAGAATGAATGACTCTACTGTTGCGATGTTTTGTCGGTTTAATTTGTCGGAGTTAGGTGGTGTCTTTGTGGATGGACTCTACAGGAGAACACAGAGGAAACATGTGATCAAGTCTGCACACAATATGATTTAATCAGCAGCAACACATCAGAAAGTAGAAAGTTGCCCTCGCTCCGTCAGGTGAGCAGCTGTCGTTCTTAAGAGGCTAAATCAAAACTGAAATTTGCCCCAAAAACAACAGACATTGTGTTCTGCCAATCTTGTTGTCCCATTAAACTGCATTAAACTTGTCTAAGCGTGCGAATCAAGAGAGCAACACTTTCCTAATCCGTATGGAAACAGGAGTCCCAAACTGAAGCAGTTGTTGGATCACTTCCAGCTGGTTAAGAGCAGCGACGAGTCAGCAGTCAATGACGGTATAAAACAGGCAATAAGATATATTTTTTTAAAGTGCGAGTCAGTGCGATCACTACAGGTCCTCGAGCATACAGTCCTTAAATAAGCACAAAGAAATATTAAGCTGTGGGCGGGTCCAGCAGTATGTGAGATTAGCTGTGGACAGACGGACAGCAGTCACAGAGAAGCACTCACAAATGGAAGTGAATCGCTACCAGATCAGATCTATGGGGTCGACTGGACTGTTTGAGAAGCGAAGGAAAGAGGCTGCTACTAAACTGTAAAATAAGACTAAATATCCATCACTTTATATAACGTACACTACATTATTCTGTTGCATTGTGGGATCATGTGACTCCACTATACAGGTCAAAATGATCATTTAGACATTGCATAATGGTGAACAGTGGAGAGTATGTGTGAGTGTTTCCTGCTTAGGACTGTGTGTGTGTGTGTGTGTGTGTGTGTGTGGTGTGTGTGTGTGGTGTGTGTGTGTGTGTGTGTGTGTGTGTGTGTGTGTGTGTGACGAAGCAGTGGGAGGATGTAGGCGAGAGTGTGGAGTCATTCTCTACACAATCCATTATTTCACACTGCTGACATTTCACAGTGAATTCTCAGGTCAGACTGCTGTTGCAGGTTGTTCCGTGTATCCAACATAAGGAGTCATACCCACAATGCATTTGGCATTCAATGAGGAAACTGTTGCTAAGGCAACTGGCAAAAGAAAAAGGACGCTTTGTTCCCTTTGCATTCATCAGTGTTTTTTAACATTTCTAACGTGATGATTAGTCGTTAAAATGTTATCTCCTTGGGTGCACACGTTTAAAAAAAACAAAGCAGGTATTACAACTCTTGAACTAAGTTGTGAATAAAACATAAGTAAGTCGTTCAAAACTTCACTTTAAGTGATTTTTCTTAGTGGACTCATCTCCCATCATGCATTGTGCATCAACTGAACTCGGTCCAATTCTGGTTTTATCTAGCAGGGGGTAAGACTCTAACATTAATATGAATGTTTTAAGCTTGCTTCACTGCAACATGTTAGCATTGGAGCTAGCATTAGAATATTAACAAAATAAAAGATAAAATGGACGTATAGTCGCCGTGATGTCACCCGCCGTTTTGAAGCCTCGAATTGACATTCAGTCGTCGCATTTTAGTCAATACAAGTGACACCAGAGGATGGAGTACAACCGCTGATAAGAGATTTTTGGGCGACTTAAATCTTACAATTTACTTTCATGAACTGTGAAAGAGTTCTAAGACGCGAACAACACCAACAACAACAACAACAACAACAACAACAACAACAACGTGGTAGTGACCTGTCAATCACAAGGTAGCCCCGCCCTAAAGCATCCCCCACTTTATGGTCTGTTTGACTCTAAATGGACCATAATGTACTAAATGAACATCATGTTGTATTGAAGAAGACTTGAAACTAGAGATTGAGACCATAAACTCATGTTACAATGTTTACTGAGGGAATAAATCAAGAGAGAAGTAGAGGCATTGCCACCCAGCTTTGAATACAATGTTAGCATTCAACTCAAGCTTAAAAGCCGGGAAAAAAAAAAAAAAAAAAAAGCACTCTGTCCATGTTCAAGGGTAAACGTGCATCTACTGTAGTGTTCTCTGATTAAATCTGAACATTTGCTATCCTGCCAGCAGTTCACCGATAACGACTATCTGGTATTCAACACCTACACCTCCTGTGAGTCTGTGCCGTCAGAACACCTGGAAGCTACAGTTCCCTCATGGGACAGTTTGTCAAACCTGCCTGTGTGTTACTGAGAAATGCGAGGAATCCATAAACGTTTACTTTAATACATGCAAACCTGTCATTTCACTTAAATACTGGACAACTGTAGAAATGTAAGAAAGAATCCAAAGTATTCAAATACACCGATAACAAGATCACAGGCTGAACCAGTGAACCCAGCCTGATTTATTATCCCAAAATCCTGGAGAGAATCACAGGATTCACTGCAGAGTTTAAACTGACCGCTGCTTCCTCCTCCTCCTCCTCTTCCTCACAGTCTCCCCTCGTCCTCCCCTCGTTCCCAGTCCATCTCTTCCCACTGTTTTCCTGCCATTATGCAACCGAAGCCTGCGGCCAAAAACAGCCTCCCTCCCTCCCTCCCTCCCTGCCTGCCTGGCTGCTCTCCCCCCCCTTCTTCAAACAAACAGCCTCTCCACCCTCTGCACCGGCAGGCGGGTGGAGGACTACAGATGAATGAGACGGAGACTCGGTCGCTGTCAGCAGCCCGCTGGGTTTTTATCTTGCACAACATGCAGATGGACACAAATCTTTGAGGGCTTTAAAGTGGCAATCCCAGAGATCTGCATTTGGAGGACTTTGTGTATTCTGACAGAGACAGACTTCTAGGAAGATTTCTTTATTTTTTTACCTGACATCAAAAAGCTCCACGTGACGTGGTAGGGCGGTGCATCCGGGGGTCATGTGTGGCCACGGCACACTAAAGTCACGACCATCAGTGAATGGATTGTTCCCTTCATACCGCCCTCTACCCTGCCACACATGCCGCAAAAGGGCGACAGGCGACAGGCGAAGCGCAGCAGCCAAATGGCTCCGGGATAAACGTGATATTCTCAGATAAACAGCACAGTTCTTCCCTCATATCCATTTCTGAATGGCCACTGTGTCCGTGAGAGCAGACAGATGGGCCGATTGTCGGCCCAGACGCCTGGGAACCGTCCGGCAACAACACATCGAGGGAGCGGACGGAGCTCGGCTCGCCACCCCGGACATTTTAATGAAGTTAAGCTGTAATTTGTCCGGCAGAGAGATAGATTTTTTTTTGGGGGGGGGGAGGGGAAAGAAGCCCTTTCTCTCCTCTTATTACGGTCTGTTTTTCAGTGTGAATCGGTGACCTTCAGACAGAAAGGAACCCTTTAATGGGAAAAGCTGATCTCTCCGTGAACCAGACGGATCGGGAGGATCCAGGTTAAAGTTCAGAGGTCTGAGGTTCGGACAGTTTAACCCTCTGAAGTCATGGAGAAGAAACATAAAGAGCATGTGACCTCTGGGACAGCTTATTAAACAGCCGACTATGAATACCATTAGTATATTCTTTATATTTGTACTAAAACTAAGATGGGTAATAATTCAATATCATCATTTTGTGCAAAGTTGTGTGCAGAATTCTTAAACTCAACTTTAACGTCACATCCAGGAAATGTGACAAATCTGCCTTGAACCCATCCTAAGCTCTAGGAGCAGTGGAAGCTGTAAATAGAGCAGCTATGGGTGAAGAGTCTCACTCAAGGACACTTCAGCATGCGGGCCGTGTGAGCTGGCGATTGAACCGCCAACCTGGTAATTATAAGACGACCCGCTCTACCCACTGAGCCACAGCCGACCCACAATTCCCCCAAATTCTAGAAGTCCCAGATTCCTATAGGCATTGGTATTGGATCGGTACTCTGATATCAGTAGACACTCCCAGTATCACTGTGTATTAAATACTTTACTCTACAACAGAAGTAGAAACTGATTAAAAATACTCAAGATTGTGATTGGTGAGAAAATGACGACAACGTGGGAAACAAAAATACACATAGTAACAGAAGAAGAGGGAGAAATGATCACATTCTCGAATCACTGAAACGGTGTAGATGCAGATCACCGAGTGGCGGAAGCTCTGAGCGCCGCTGCGCACAGAGAGAGAGAGAGAGAGAGAGAGAGAGAGAGAGAGAGAGAGGAGAGAGAGAGAGAGAGAGAGAGAGAGAGAGAGAGAGAGAGAGGAGAGAGAGAGAGAGAGCGAGAGAGAGAGAGAGAGAGAGAGAAGTCGGACATTTTGTGGCCGGTGAAAGAGTTTGAGGTAAATGGAAGAGGAGGAGGAGGAGCAGTGATGAAGGAGAGGAGGGGGTTTAATGGTCGCTCCACTGGGAGCAGATAACCTCGTTTTACCGCTCTATCCTCCTTCTAGAGCACTATCTGTGTATCACATATACCTGACACTGAACAGAGCATCGAGAGCCAACGAAGACCTGAAGAAAAGCAGTACAGACCAGCTGTATCACCACAAACCAGTTCACATCTCTTTCAGACCAGTATGAACGAGTAGAGACCAGTTTAAGTCAAGCAGAACCGGTACAAACCATTATATTTAAAGCTTTTGTTACTGTATGTTGGTTTTATATATTAGAACAGCATTACCCAGACTACCTCTCTTCACAAGAACTACAAGTGGTAAAAAGGTTAAATAAGAAAGGAATGAGATAGAAGAAGAAGAAGAAGAAATGGAACTTCAGAGGAAGAAGCAGATTAAAGGGCTACAGGAGAGGAAGCAAAGAGATGAAACACATCAGCGAAGGGAACGCATGAGGAAAGATGAAGTGAAGGAATGTGAGGAGGAAGTAAGGAAACGAGGGATCAGACGGCAGGAGGAGGAACGAAGCACTCAAGATAAACAGCGAAGGTCAAGAGGACTCTTCAGACGTCTTTCTGCTGCGTCCGTCCCTCTGAGGAGGACGAGTGTTTAGAGACATCAGGTCGTATTACCAAAACACCAAAGATATGACGCTCGCTCTCCTAACAGTAATAATTCAAGTGTAAACCTTTTAAATGCAGCAACAAATGGATCAAAACTTAAGACAGGATCTAAAGCTCCAGTGTGTGATGTATAAACATAGAACTGCATTAAATAGATCGGTCCGGTATTTGAGTCGGTATCGGCCCGATATACGATATCAGTATCCCGGCGCATCCCATACGTACATTTTTCAACATTAGCCGAGTTTCCCACAGGAAATGATGAAGCCGAGCTGCTAAATAACCCTAATCTTGACAGATGTCATCTCATAATCAATTCAGTTAGTAATTTAACCATAATGTGGCATTTGCTGTTTTTGAGAAATACAACTAGGCGTAGATTTCAGGGGGGGAAGGAAGAGACACTTCCCCTCAACATTTAAAGCGTGCTTTTGGACTTTTATTTTGAAAAATAATGACATTTCCACCATTAAGTGGTGCATTCAAATGAACCAGAATGAAGGAAATGAAGCATTCGACCCTCAAACCTCCACTTATAATATTTTCAGTATCCCCCAATACTGAAAATAAACCCACTCTCGTGAGTACTACTACAACATACTAGTACACTACAGTAGTACAAATAGAGCCTCTGCTCCATTTTCCTAGTGGTGAATGTTCCATGGAAGTAAATGAATGTTTCATGACGTTGGAGGAGGTGGTCTTTGTTTCAGGTCAGGTGGTCCGTCTCTGTAATAACTAGGATAGAAACCCATTAATGCTCAAAGAGAGGATTTCAGGTTTGAGGTCTGCGTCGACATGATTCTATGTTTGGTTTCTTAATGTCAGGGTTAACTCACGCCCCAACCGTATCCATCATCGGCTCAACACACGTAATGTGCGTCCGCTCCTTAACTTAGTCTGTGACGAACGGGGACTTTTACTGCAGGGACCCTGAACGCCCCATAAATCCAGACTTTAATTTGATCTGAAGTAAAAGCATTTCTACCGTATGACGCCTTTAATGCGGTCGCTGGAGTTTAGTTAACGCGCCGCAAGAAAGCAGACATGGGCCACTGCTGCTTTACAGTGCAGTAAAAGCAGTGTGTGTGTGTGTGTGTGTGTGTGTGTGTGTGTGTGTGTGTGTGTGTGTGTGTGTGTGTGTGTGTGTGTGTGTGTGTGTGTGTGTGTGTGTGTGTGTATTGGGTGGGGGTTCAATCTCTGGAGACTGGATCTGTCGAGCACTGGTTTTTCCCAAACTCTCTGATAGAAGCAGGACGGATCACAGAGGAGGAGGAGGAGGAGGGTGGAGCAGCAGCTGGGACAGCGCCAAGGAGAGGGGTGGGGGGGGGGATTGGGGGAGTAAAATAGAGGGAGGCACAGAGGAGGAAAGAAAGAAAGAGGGGGTGAAAAAAAAAGTGGGAAAGAGATGACGTCTTGTTGACTTCCCCAAGTACTTGATCAGCCTCTAATTCTTTTTAACCTCCAGCCTCCCTCCTTTAATTTCCCCCCTTTTTGCGCCTCCCTTAATTCTCTCCTCCACCCACCACCTGTTCCTTCACAGTCCTCTCTGCACACCACCCTTCATTTTCCATATTTATCAACACGTCATCTTCTTACAAATCACCCCTTTCTTCCTCCTCCTCCTCCTCCTCCTCCTCGTTGTTGTTATTTCACTCCTCCTCCTCCTCCTCCTCCTCGTTGTTGTTATTTCACTCCCTTTCCTCCTCCTCCTCCGTCATAATTTTCGGTGACGGCCAGGCCTAATCTGACACACACACCCTGCAAAACCACATGACCCACAGAACCAGATGTGTTTTGCAGCCCCCCCCACACACACACCCACACCCACACACACACACACACACACACACACTTCAGATGACCGCCTTAACTTAAACTGCTGCACACAGAACTTTTCCGCCTCGTCTCTCCTCTCTTTTATCTGCTCGCTCTGACCTTTCCCCCCCGTTCTGCGGCTGCTTGCTTGCGATCGGTGATCTACGCTCGTATTCTACAGCTCTGACTTTGAACGACAATATTCTCACAAAACCTTCCTCCCTTTTTATTCAGAGTGTAACATTTCTGTGCCGAAAAGTACAGTTAAGTGACCCTTAACCCGTTAGTGGAGACGGACAAATTCATTTAAGTGTCTGGAATCTCAGTTTGTTCTTCAAAGAACCAAACTAACAAAAGAGAGACTTCATTCCAACAACTACAAGCTGATGGCTTTCTAAAATGCTGTTGTACTTGACCCGCTGGATGAGACTTGAGTTTCTGTGTTGAAGCCAAAATAATGCCAAAACTAGTGATAACGGTGAGTTTATGGACAGGAAATTCAATCAATAAACAATTTTTTGGTCATTTTGTAAAGCAAATCAATCTTTTTATGAAACTAATTATCGTTTATTTTCTCCTATATTACAGTAAACTGGATATCTTTTGGTTTTGGACCATTATTTCCTGACATTTCAAAGCCAAAACGGACGATGGAGAAAATAACGAGAAGATTACTTGATGATTGGAATATTTAGTTGGAGCTCTAACTAAAACAACACATTAGTTAGAGGAGAAGTTTTTCTACGCATCATTTTCCCATTTATACTAAATTTCTCACTGCGTCATAAATTTCATGTCAAAAAGCTGCAGGAGAACTCAGTGTGACTAAACTATGACATCAACTCACTGACTTTAATTCTTTGTGGGATCTAAAAGAAAACACTCAACTCCTGACAGCTAATCATGAATATCAATACTTTGCTGCCGCGCATTTATTATGGATTCTTTCTGATGTAGAGTATAAATAGCTACATTCTACTTGATGATCATTTAAAGTTGCTTCTGTGTGATATGAAAGACATACCTTACTTATTGTAGTATTACTAATGACAGCAGTAGATCCACTAGTGAGGTATTGGCAGCATTTGTAGACACACATGATGCCAATAAAGCTTTTTTGATTTGAACTTAAACGCTTGGAAAATGTTTGTTTTTTTAGCATGAAACTGATCAACAAAAATATCCAGAAAAATGTTTGTTCAGTACTTCATCTCCCAGCAGCTTCAGTCCTAAAATAACACTCAACATATGCACGCACACACACACACACACACACACACACACACACACACACACACACACACACACACACACACACACACACACACACACACACACACACACACACACACACACACACAGCACGCAAGCATTCGGCTCCTCACAGTCCAGATTGGAGGGTGGATGTGTCGTCATGGCAATCCATCCCATCATCTCGCTCTGGCCAGCTGCCAGCTGACACTTTCACTGGCTCTCTCCCTCTCTATCCGACACACAATCCTGCCTGGCTCATGTTGCAATGCATTGTGGGATGTCAGATCTAATCTATTCCACAGGATGTGTGTGTGTGTGTGTGTGTGTGTGTGTGTGTGTGTGTGTGTGTGTGTGTGTGTGTGTGTGTGTGTGTGTGTGTTCACAGTAACTGTAGTTCTTTTGTTCCAGTGTCTGTATCCTGCTGATCAGAGTGTTAAAGTGGGATCAAACACATTCCTCAGCAGTGCAGGTTCAAGAGCGACTGACCGCTCACCTGTCTCACTGACACACCTGTCTGTCTGTCCTCCATCACACACACACACACACACACACACACACACACACACACACACACACACACACACACACACACACACACACACACACACACACACACACACACACACACACACACACGAACGCTGTAAGTCCCAAAATAGTTGGGGAAGAAGAAGCAAAGAGGTTCATGGGAAGTGTAGTATCTATTTGCAGAACTAGAGCAGCTCTAATAGCATTTGATGCAACAACTATCGTCACATGTTGCATGTTAGCATGCTAACACTTACACCAAGTATGTGTTGTCAGCACGTACTCGGCGAATGTTTAGCCTGCTAGTGTTGACAGGAATTCAGATGTATCATGACCTCATTTGTTTTCTTTACCTTTATCACTATAATATATATATATATATATATATATATATATATATATATATATATATATATATATATATATATATATATATATATATATACATATACATATACACATACACACATACATACACATATACACACACACACACACACTAATTCAATTAAAGGTTCCTATTAATCTTTATCTGCAACTGTGCAGAAATAACGGGTTCAAACGTGATAAAAACAAAGCTGCGATGCATTCAAATGTTGATTTAGAATTTGAATGTTGACGCTATGAACGAAGCTTCCAACTATTCGGTGCAGCCCTAACATTGGACAGTTAAAAATCACACTCAGCTTTAAATACCTCTAAACATTGTCCTCCAGCTGGACGACAAGGAGGACATGAACTGAGCGATGTGTTTGCGTACGGATCCTTATGAATGTGCATTAGGTCAAGGACATGTAACTCCTCCCCCTTCCACATCCCATAGCAGCAAACTCATTTACCATGATGCCGAGTCAGCGGGTATTTGTGGTTAAGGAATACGCTGGTGTAAATCTCCTTTATATCCCCCCCCCCCCCCACGCACACACACACACACACACACACACACACCAGCTGTGTATCTGGAGCCACCGGCTCAGAAAATCATTTCTAACTCACTATCACAACTCTCACCTCAAAACCGTACGAGTACATTTTTCAAATTTCTTTCAAGACACAAATATGACTTTTTCTTTTGGCCTCTTCCAACATGTTTAAATAAAAACGTTGTTTGCTTTTGCAAACATGGAAAAAAATAAATAAATAAATTTAAAAAAAAGGTACCATCAAAAGGTCACATGATGATTAAAATGTAAAATCTCACATGAGCCTCAGCTCAACACACACACACATGCACACACACACACACACACACACACACACACACACACGTAAAGTGGCATATGATGTCACCAGGGTCGCGTTACACCTCTACCCTGGAGACCAGACGGGTGGAGGTCATTGATGTAATCCTCTCTATCGTCATAGCAACACTGGAAAAAAAATTGAAAAAGCAGCTGGAGTCAAGACCTGCTGAAAATATGATCTGAATTTCCAGGAAAACCTCCGGAGCTCAAGTGAACCAATCACATGAATGAGGACATCCATGGTGGAAAGAGACTGCAGGCCACAGACGCGCTGACACAGCAAGAAAAACAGCTAAATCTCCACTAAAATCCAAAGATCAGTGTCTATAGATATATTTCATATTCATGGCTATCCCACATATCGGGGCATTCGCTCTCAAGAAAGTGTGAAAAGAGACCATCACAGGTTTTTTCATAAAAATATTCAGTTTTTAAATGATATTTAAGTGTAAAAAGCAGCAAATCTTCCCCACGAAGAAGCTGGAACGAGCAGATGTTTGGCATTTTTACTTGAAAACGACCGAAACAATAGAAGGATTATTAAAAGCAGCTCTTAGATCAGACACTCAATTCGATATTCTGTTTCCCAGACCACTGCAGCGCCTGATCAGGACACGGCCGCCTGGAACCGCTCTTCACTCGTTGACTCCAGTGAAGAAGAGTTTGGTTGCAACGTTCCAGCAGCAAAAGTTAACTGCACTCATTGAGCCCTGAAGCCCCGCCCCCGCTGATGCACACAAACCTATTGCTTGTTCATGCAAAGCTTATCAATAATGAACATGTCAAGTTTCCAAATTGCATGACCTTTGGTCCCCAGCAATTCAGCCGCCGAGTGTGAAGCAGAGCGGATGACCGGTTCTCCACTAATGCTTTCTGGTCGGATAGTAAACCTTATGGAGTCCTGTTGGGTTTGCAGCCTCACGCTTCTTAGTGTGGACGGACAGCAAAGACAGAAGAGAAAGGACGGAGGACACGTTTTCAATCAAATCCTGCTGCCTGCCATTCAAGCTGATGACAGGAGGAGTGTTGTTGAACGCAGCCTCAGATCACCAGAGAACAGTTTGCAGGTCCAGAGGCCGCCGTCCCACTTTCAGCTAATCACTCATTTCCTCTCAGTCTCTGCCTGTCGACCCCACCCTCGCTTTCACAGCAACGCCTCAGAGTGTGCAACACACACACACACACACACACACACACACCAAAAGTTAAAGCTTTATCGCCGAAACTACATCCATTCTGAGTGTGTTGTCCTTTTGAACTCCACCGTCATTCATTTCCCATAATGCCGTGCAACTTGCCCCCTTCCCAACCACCTGCCCTGAACGTCCTGGGATTTGAACCAGCAACCTCAACACAACTCCACTTCTGCCATATCAGGATATCAAACCTCAAACACACACACACACACTACAGATGGTGGTGTGTCGCCTGACCACATCTGGAAAGCTGAAACGTTTCATTTATCAGGAATGTGTGTGTGTGTGTGTGTGTGTGTGTGTGTGTGTGTGTGTGTGTGTGTGTGTGTCACAGAAAAACGCCTTTGGCTACATGGAAATCAAATTAAATGGAGTTCTGCTGAAGGTCAACGCAGGGTGCATCACTGTGTGTGTGTGTGTGTGTGTGTGTGTGTGTGTGTGTGTGTGTGTGTGTGTGTGTGTGTGTGTGTCCCATCTGACAATTCAAAGTAAATACATGTGAACAACACGTCACATTACTATTGCAGTCCAAAGCAATAGTAATGCAACATGTGTGTGTGTGTGTTGGGTGATGGTTGGATTATAACCAAACTGATGTTTGTGTATCTAGAAGAAACATTAAAAAACGTTCATAATCTTCTGCCTCAAAAGGCTGATTCGTTACGGTCAGAAAGCTGAGAGGACTACTTTATCTTTCACCACAATCGGTTTAGGTTGTAGGAAGTCCTCTTTATGAATATGTTACTTTGTATGAAGGGTTTGTTTTGTACATGGAGAACAAAGCTCTCAACAACGGTTCAACCAGACCGACAATAGAAAGAGACAAAGATCCCTCTGAGCCACAGCTGAATGAGATTGCTGTTGGTCAAATTAGCAGGAAGTTTAGCGTCACAACGTGTGAAGATTTAAATAAGAACAGGATCCGTTCTCAGCGTCAAGTGAACATTAATGTAGCCGATAACGAGCTGGGATTAACAGGCCTGTTGCATTAAACGTCACAATGGAAACAGAAGGTTAGTCTAGTGTTAGCACTATTAGGATATCAGACAAATCACAGCTTAAACCTCTTTAATCTCACCACTGAGTAGATCCAACGAAGGACAAACTCAATATTTAGAGCCCAAATGCACCATTACTGTTCAATGACCATCGACCGCCAGTGGAAAACAAATTCAAAATCGAAGGCTATTCAGGGGGAAAATAATCACCAGCTCGTTTGATAATTGATCAAAAATGTCAGCCAGTCTCCACTGTGAGGATTCGCTGTTTTACACGCGGCTGCATTTTCAATTAATCCGAATATTAAAGTAGTTTACGAAAGCACAAGATGACATCTTCAAACAGCTCGAGAAAAACAGGAAATCCTCACAATTTAGAAGCTGGAGCTTCGGGGAAAGTTTGGTATTTGTGCCTGAAGGAGGTCAATCAATCGACTGACTGTTTCAGCTCTAGTTATACTTCTGAAAATATTTGTTTTTTGAACTCTTGATCGAACAAAAGAAGACATTTGAAGAGGTCAGGTGACAAATTGTGACGGACATCGACCAAATAATCAAGAAAATAGTCGTAAAACTAAATCAATGACGACAATTATTATCATTAACTGCAGCCCAAACTTCAAAGTGAGGATTTGATGCTCGTCTTTGGGTTTCTGACTGTTGGTTGGACAAAACAAGACGTCTGACTGAGACTCCGAGACACTGATGGACGTCTCTCACCACTATTGCACTTGCGACCGTTCCTCCGCGGATAACGCAGCCGTCAGTCCTTTACGCCGATCGCCTCGCTTCTCTTCCTGGGGAGGTTTTTGCCGCCTCATCCCACGCCTGTAAAACTAAATCAGGCAGCGGAGAGCTCAGATTGGACCGAACATTTATTTAGAGAGCGTCATAAGTCAGAGAGGAGCGGAGGGACAAAGTCAGACGAGACGGTCGGTGGTAGAAACACAGCGTCCATTAGCAAACATGCAAACAGAAAACACTTCCTGCAGCAAATTAGTGCAGAATCTCCATAAACACCCACATGTCTTATTCATGAGGTATGTAAGGGTGTGTAACTGCAGCTTATGCGTTATTTTATTCTGACTTGGTTTAGAATTTTACGTGAACATTTATGAGTCAAGCAGCTTTCATGATCAGCTTCTCTGAAACCTTTTACAGAACAGTTATGGTCTCAGCGAGGCTGCAGAGGGTTTCTCGCTCTTTTAGCGATTCCTCAACATCCGAGACGATTCCTTTCTTGATGAGAGTTTTAGCTCGTAGCATCCGAGCAGCTTTCAACACTTCAGGGACGATTTTAAAACGGAGCTCCGCGTGTGAAAAGAAGAGACGGCTCCGCGCGTTTCTGACCCCGGCCGAGGTTAAACCGCCTCACCCCGAAGTAACCCGGCTATTTAAACAAGAGGGTGAAAAGAAGCAGAATCACAAATAGACGGTTCAAACATGCCATGCTTCACTGATATCTAGGGGGGTGTGTGTGTGTGTGTGTGTGTGTGTGTGTGTGTGTGTGTGTCCTCCCACACATTCCCATACACCAAAACTACACTGTGAATTACATGGCTCATGCAGACATTGATGATTCAAAAAGTATAGTAGTATTAAGACGGTATAATAAAATACAATTCAAACCTATACTACAGATTTCCAAAGATCATTTTTAGTCCATGCTTCATGTAATAATAAAGTGTCAAAGAATAAAAGGCCGTGAGGTGACTCATCAGTGAGCCGCCGGTCTCTATTCATAGATGAGAGACCCGGATGGGAGCGACTCGTCTTCGTCACACTGGTGCAGTGATCCGGTGAGGGCCCTTTCACACCTTCCTCATTTCTCCTCCGTGTCGGCGTTAAAGCTGTACATACGTGATGATGCCTTCCTTTAAAAACTTCACACACACACACACACACACACACACACACACACACACACACACACACACACACACACACACACACACACACACACACACACACACACACACACACACACACACACACACACACACACACGATAATTAATCTAATGATGAAGACCAGCGATGCGTTCAAGAGCTGCAGAATAATCCAGTAAGTGAACCGTCAGGCCGACTTGTATTTGATAAAACCTGCAGTGTTTTGTTGGACATTTTCCAGAACATTCCTCCCTCAGCTGGTATGTTTAACTCCTGTCCTCCTTTCTCTCCCACTCTGCTCTCTTTTATCTCCTCTACTCTTTCTCTCATTCTTCATCTCTCTATCACAACTACATTGGTCGCACCTCCTCCCAAATAAACCTCCCATCATCCCGTTTTTCCTCCTCTCCTTCACTACTGTTCATTTTGGCAACTGATTTAGTTTTAGTTCTCCTTGTATCCTTCCTCCCACGACCCACCTTTCTTCCTTCCTCTGGACCACCTCCTGCCCGGCTTTCCACACTCACTCACACACTCACACACTCACACACTCACTCACACACACACACACACACACACACACACACACACACACACACGTCTCCCTCACTCCTTCCTCCATCACTCTCTCCTTAGCCTCCCTCCTCATCCTCGGGACCTCATGATGAAGTTTTCTCCTCCTCCTTTCATCCAAACTCTTTCAGCTTAAAGTTTAAGCCTCAAATCCAAGAAGGAGGGAAGGAGATAAGGGCGGAGGTAAAAAACCAAGCTGCTGTCAGAAAAAAAAAAATCCCTCAAATATACTGAATTACTTTGTTTTTTTCCCCATTTTATTTTATTTTGAAAGCCTGCTTTGATTTATTTCAGTTGGAATCAGACGCCCTAAACTTGTTTCACAATGTAAATTTAAAAAAGGAAAGGAAGAAAATAAGATAAAAGAGAGAGGATGGAAGGATGAAAGGAGACTGAGGTGGTGAGGAAAGGAGGGAGGGAGGAGAAAGAGGAGTTGACATTTAAGAGGGGGAATGCTGATGGAGTGGAGGGGAGTAAAGAGAATAGAAGTAAAATATTAAAGTAAAAGGGAGCAGTGGGGTGTAAAGTAAGTGGAGGAGGAGAAGGAGGGAGGGAGGATGACGGTAAAGAGAAGTAAAGGTGAGAGAGGGAAGAAGGGAGGGTCTGCAGTAGGAGAGGAGGACCAGAAAAAGGACAGAAACACTGAGGACTGGCCTCGATTCTGAAAATACAACTCACCGCCCTCCGTCTTAAAGGGACAGCGCACCACATCTTCAGCTTTATACATGTTGGGAAATGTAGTCTAAATGTAGTTTAAACCAGGGTGGGAGGGGCCGCGACGCTGTCTTTGGATTATGACTGAAAGTTTTCAGTTAATAGAGTTAATCAGGAAGTCTGAATACTAATCAAACATTAATCTTTTGCTTTTTGTTTCGTGTTTAAATATACAAATCATGAATACAACCGTTTATTTCTTTACCTACAAACCATTAAAGGGTCTAAAGGAGAATCTGAGGAGTCAGAAGAGGATTTAAGGATAAAATGAAAGCCTCTTTGGTTTGTGGACAACGGTTTTGAATCCTCGAGTTTTGGCATTCTGGCCGTCGCCATCTTGATTTTTGTCAGTCGCCATCTTGGCTTTGTGCCACCAGAAGTGATACGAGAAGGTGGAGCTAAGAACAACGGAACGCTGAACAAGACGATTTTAGCCGACCAAAAAGTTTACAATTAACTTTCATGAACAGAAGAGAATTCAAGTTTAAGGAACTTTAACACTGGCTTCACTTTTACACTCTCAAAAACAGCCAAATCTAATTCGGTACTGAGATTGTCTGAACTCATTAGCAATTTAATTTATATGTGAAAAATAATGAATAATTAAAGTTTAGCTTCTCTACAATGTGAGGATCTGCTACTTTGTGGTGTTTTATAATTATTGTAAACTGAACAGCTTTCAGTTCTGTTGGTCGGACAAAACGAGACACCAGAACATTTATTTGGGACTAATCTCCTCTTCCTCACTCGCCCCTTAGAGTCCCAAACGTAAAATAGCTGAAGCTCCACTAAAAATATCTGTCTTTGACGGTGTCCTTGGTTACACCATGACTGGACAAAACGTGCTCGGGCCGTCTGTACACAGAGGTGGATCAAAGACATTTTCTTTCTTTCTGATCACATGACTGCAGCGCCCGACAATGAGACTGGACCACGGCCCTCCTCTCAGCAAACAACCAGACGTCTGTCTGACACACACACACACACACACACACACACACACACACACACACACACACACACACACACACACACACACACAACAGTGTTCCAAACTAATTAATACAGCGGCACACTCAAAGAAGCTTTTACAAGAGAGGTGGAGCGAGCTACAAAGAAAGAAAAGCAAAGAGGAAGAGAAAGGCTGCGAGGAAGAAGAGAAAGACTCAGATTCAACATCAATTTGAAACTTTCTAAAAAAAAAAAAAAAAAAAGGGTCAAATCAATCGGGAAATCCCCTAAATTTCCACAACAACAAACCAGGAATGGGTATAGTTTAACACTAGTGTTGATATGAAGCCCAAATCCTCAAATGTTTAATGTCTCAACACAAGCAGATGTGCAAGAACATCGTCTAAAACTAGAGAAATTATGAATATAATCAGGATCTATCACATTAAATAATAAGTCAACAAGATTACCACCATGACCAGACAGACCAGATTTGAAGTTATTGATGAATGTCCATCAGCAGTTCAGTAACTCTTAACTTGTTTTCTTAGCTTTCAGAAGCATTTATTTTCTATATGTGAGATTTAAGACGGGATCTTCGGGGAGAAGTTTGTTACGTAATCAGATCTGAAGGCCTCCTCTCATCCAGAGAGCCGTTCAGTTTGATGTGAGCCTGCTATTAGACTGATGAAGCTGAAGGCTCAGCACTCTGCCGCAGCAGAGCCGATGGTTTACAGCTCAGATCTGCATCGCGCCGGCCGCGCCGCGCCTAAACCCGCCTCCTCCTCATCCTCCTCATCATCATCACCACCCAGGCTTCAGTGAGGGAAATAAATTCTAAAAAGTCTGACCGAGAGCCAAAATGCAGCCAGAAGCACCGCTCACGTCTCCTGCAGGAGGATCAATTCACTTAAAGCGTCCCTGCAGAGCGTTTATGAGCAAAAACATCTTCATCAAACCTGCTGATGGAAACAAACAAACTCACTGACTGGATATGATACATGGATTAAATGAATTGTTGTAGGCCAAAAAAAACAAAAAAAACAACAACCACCAGCTTCAAATGGAACGACACTTAAAAAAAAAAAAATCAGAGGAAACAGGTCCAGAAAATGTTTGCTGCGGATAGCTTTTAGTGCCTCCCTAAATCAAAATCACATTTCCCATAAAGCCCTGCTGCACCCTGTTCTCTTTCCCCCATCCATTTCTTTTAAAGAGCCTGTAAACACAAACAGCAGGTCTTCCTCTTGATCACGTCAGCGAACGTCACATGGAAAGTAAACCAAAACGTTTTTTTTTTTTTTTAGAAAAGTCAAAGATGGTTCCCCTTCTGTTCCATAAAGCATAAAGTGCATCAAGCACAGCGGAACACGGTTAAGTTTGCTTAAAGTTTGCCTCCAAGATACATCAGTCACGTTAAAAAAAAAATCTGTTTAATCTGCTTCATTATGAGTGTAGAAGTACTTTTTAAAAGTACTATAAAGCCTTTAGTGTCTCATCTCTGCTGCAGGCTAGAGGCTCCAGGCTACGTTAGCCGCTACTAGCATAGCACACCTTGATCTCAGAGCCAAAATGTCTGCCGTCAAGTTGCATTATGGGAAATGTAAGTGGCAGGTTTTGACGAGAGTTTAAAAACAATACCCAGTGGGCCTCGTGTAAATTGACTGGCATCAATAAAGTGACTTTCTAGTCTACAGAAAGCTCAAAGCGCTACATGTTGAAACATCTTTTAAAAAACGGCAGAAGAAGTTTTAAGCTAGCTGCGATTCCCTTCACATTAAAATGTACTGATTTATATTCAAAAGGGATTCGACTTTAACGGTTCACTCCGGTTTTACTGCAGCACGCTGTGAAAGCAGCAAGAGCCGAGGAACACGAGGACAACTCGACACCTCACTGTGACATTTTAAAAGGCTCCAGTCAACAAGTGGCCAAATGTTTCCCCAGTTGCTGCATCAGGACAATAAAGAGAGGAGGGCGGGGGAGGAGGCCAAGGGAACAGAGAGGGGAGGAAACGATGATAAGGGGAAAACCTGGGGGTGAGAAAGAGGAGATAAGTAGAGGAGAAAGGAGAGAGGAGTCTGGAGGAGGAGGAGGAGAGGAAGCAACAGTATGGGGGGAAAAGGAAGGAGCACGGGGAGCAGGGTTTAAAAAGGAGAGGACAGATGAAGGAGGAAAATGAGGAGTAAACAGGGTGGAAAGAATAAAAAATAGGCGACAAATGAGATAAGGAACGGAGGAGGAAGATTAGGAGAAAAGGGAGAGGAGAGAAATGGAGAAGGGGAGGGAGGAGAGAGAGAGCAGCAGTCCAGCCTGTATCTGATTACATAATTGCTCTACAGGATTTGAAACAGGGTCTGCGCCAGAATAAAATAATACGCCTCATAGCAGCAGCGTTTATACTGTCCCAGAACAACTACAGTCACCTTAACACACGTTTCAAATCTGCCAAATCACTGCAGGAACATTACAACAACTCATACAGGAGATACAATGTATAAAAACTACCAAAAAAATCTATATTTAGATGTTATTTAGAACCACATGAAGAGTCCTAAATCATGCTGGCATCATTTAAAATGTATTTAAACTGTACAGATATATCACAGGGTGTATTTAGAGGCACAGATGCACTTTGAGTGTTTCATTGGCACCAAAAGAGATCAAATAAATACACCATAAAGTACACAGAAGGTCACTGCAGAGAGAGTCCCTGCAGGGATATCAGAGGAGCACGAGGAGAATATGCTGGCGTTCCTGCTCTGGGGCTGAGGTCAGCACAGGCGACCACGCCTGCACCACCATCTCCAACACCAACACCACCACCACCATTATCATCATCATCTCCATCAGACGCCTGGGTGGAGATACAAACATAGAAAGCTGCAGAGTTCATCTAAACAACCAGCAGCAGCAGCAGCTCTGGCGCACTAAAGCCAACACACACAAGTTCAACAACACGATGGAGAAAAGGGGGGGGAAGCAGAGAGACGCAGCCGGGAGAAGAGGGTCGCTGCCCCGGCGTCTCTTTGCGCCAAAAAAAACAAACCCGCTGCTGCACCGCATCGACGGTTCTGCTGGTTTTAAATTGGAGGTTTTGAACAATTAAACGCGAGATAGGCGGCGTCTATCCCCGCGGAGGGACGCGCACATCCCCGCCGCAGACGCGGCCGTCGCGGTGGATGCGTGGATGCCTCCCCAGCCGCGCACACAATGAAACGAATCCGTGCAGAGGCTGGGGGAGAGATTTTAAACAAGGGAGCCGGGGTAAACAACACAGACCGGGGCTCGGGCTCCGGTTCGGCCCGGGTTCACGCTCACCTGTAGGCCGAGAGAAGTGCAGTGGAGTCCCGCTCGGAGTTGAAGGACGGACGCCGGACGGACTGCTGGGAGCACGGAGCAAAAAAAACAACGCAAGAGAAGAGAGCCCTCAAATCTACCAATCCTCCTCCTCCTCCTCCTCTTCCTCACCCCGCCCCCCCCGCGCTGCTCTGCCTCTGCACGGCCTGGACTGCAGCGCCTGGTGCGCTCGGTTCAGACACCACGCTGCACCGGCGGGGCGGCGCCGCACCGGGGACTCTCACTGACCCAGAAATAATTTCTCTATTTTTGATTTTACAATACATAATCCATAGTATAGAATAGTATAGGATAGTACAATATAGTATAATACAGTATAGGATGTCATAAAAACGGTCCTTCTTTTATTTAAAGTTTTCTATTTCATCTTTCTGTTTGTTGTAAAGCACTTTGGAGTTTGACTCTAATAAATATACTTTATTAATAGTGTTATTGATAGCATAGTATTTAGGGCTACACGTAACGATTACCGTCATCATTACCTCATCCATAAATTATCCATAAATGACTTTGTAGGCTATTGTTTATATATGAAGTAAAAATCAGATAAACTTTATTGTCCTTTAACAATACAGATGTGTCTCTGCAGTGACTCATGAATGAGACACACAAGTGAAAACACACAAAGAGTCAAAACATTCAAGCAAATACCGACAAATCCTCGTCATAACTAAAGAACTCATCATTTTGCAGATTTGATCCAAAATTACCGTGACATGAGTTGGAGAAAAACACTCAATAATCACATTAAAAAAGCTTTGAAAATTAAATAGTTACTTTATTCATTCATATTTAGTTGATCAACTCATTAAAAAACTCTTTACATCTATTGTTACTCCAAGTATCATCAGTATTGTTTTAGTGCTGCTCCTCCTCACATTACACTCATTACATCACTTTCCAAATATGTGTAATTAATAAGAGGGATATTGTATTTTCAAAAGCAAACAACTAATACGAACAAAAAACTAACTTAATTCATTTAAAACGGCAAAATTTGTGATTTTCTACATCCAAAGGCCTGATCAATTTAATTAACTTTTAGAAACTTCTTTAAACACTATGCAAATATGAACTATGTGCATTTAGTTGTGTGCATTTATTTGCTCATTTGTAAAAGCATTTGAATGAAATATGTCTAACAATTTAACCTTGACTGGAGTGTATGTTTAAACACACTTTAACAGGGAACATGTATAGACTCAGATGTTCTTATGTTTATGTATTATTGATATATGTACATTACTCTGCACTTTACTGCTTCTTCTGCTTTTTGTACTTCTGGTTAACACATACAAAATACAACTTAACTTGATCGGTTCTCTTTGCTCTTTCACTGAATGAACAAAAGGCAAAAGTGACAATGCAATTTTTTAGGATCCCATTGGGTCTACTGGATTGTCTCCACCCCTCTAGGCTGCAGAGGCATCTAAATGAAGCGCTTCCAGCTCCAAGAGTCTGAGTGAGAGGCGGAGATTCAGCCAGCAGAGAGCTGGAGGGAGAGAGTCTGCAGAGAGTGAATGATGCCAAACAGACTCTGAAAAGTTGGGGATGAGTGTGACAGAACAGAATGAAGATATAAAGAAAAGAACATTAACTGTTAGAAAAAAATCTCTGTTTTATTCATCTCACAGCTGTGGCGTTAGACGTGTTTCAGTTTCCCCTGACACGTTTCCCAGCAGGCCCTCTGTGTGAGGACATGTAATACTCACCCTGCTCTTATCTCCACATTTCATCCACCACATCCTCCCTTGTGTCCAGCAGACAGCAGAGGCCCTGCGGCTCTCTGTCCGAGCACTCATCTCTGTAAACCTCCTACACTGATGAATCATCAGACGTGAGCTCCAGTTGTCCTCTCAAATTGTTTTAGTTGCCTTAAAGTTTGTCTATAGGATAAAGGAAGGAGACTGTTTCTGCAGAAATATCCTGGACCTATTTAAACACTGATTTGGTGATTTGCTGCTGTGATTTGTTTTGTTGGTTTTAATCAATTTCTTTATCGTATTGGATCTGTTTCTTGTATTCATTTTCATCAGTATTCTTATTCATTTTCAAGCTAAACGTGTTGTACAACAAAGTCAGGTCTTGGCATGCATCAGAAGCAAACTCCCACCCACTCCAACTCCAACTACAATAGATATATGAGGAAGAAAAGAGAATAATTAAGAATAAAAGAAATGAGAACGTGTAGGAGGGGCAGCTTCCTTCCATCTCTGCACGTCTCATAAATAGAAATGTGGCAAAAGCCAAAGTAAACATGTTTAGTACTTTCTTCAACTGCCCATGTATCAATTGGCACGCTTACAGTTATTAAAAAAAATAATAATTATATAAAACTAACGGATTAAACTCTTATATCTCGTTACGATGAGATAAGATGATATATATATATATATATATATATATATATATATATATATATATATATATATATATATATAGTGGCTGTCAGTCAGTTTGTGATCATGTTGTTGTGTCATTATAATGATGACTTCACTCTCTCTCTCTCTCTCACACACACACACACACACACACACGCACGCAAACTGAGAACGATGCATTCTGGGTATGAAGGACATCCAAGTTTGCTGACACGTAATGCAGCAGTGTGTGTGTGCATTAACATTGTGTGTGTGGCAGAATGTGATCTGGCCTTGAAGGTCTTTCTGGGCTCGTGATGACACACACACACACACACACACACACACACAAAAGAAAAGACACAGTTTGCTCAGCGTGCGTGTGTGTGTGTGTGTGTGTGTGTGTGTGTTTGTGTGTGTGTGCTGGGGATTATCACTCAGATACCAGACACCATGTAGAAATGTCCGGCAGACCACAGCCATATTTGTTTTGAAGCAGAGGATGTTGAGGAGAAGGTGAAAGGTCATGGAGGTAATTCCCGTCACGCAGCTGCTGCACGAGAGCGGAGCTGAAGTCATTCCCTGTTTACTGTGTAAAATGACATTTTATGACGTCAATAATCAGCTTCAGTCGTCACAGAGAGGCCAGAGGTCGCAGCCTGTTGGGATGAAAAACAATATCTTGTTTTTTTAAATTTGATCTTATTAAATCAGCCATGACATTCACAGTGGATATTCATGAATCCTAGCTATGTCAGTGACCCATTCCCCTAATATACAGGATTCAGAGCATTCATTTAATTACTATAGCTGCAAACAATTATTATCTAATGTCCATCTGAGCAGAGAATAAAGCCGCTCTTCCTCTGTGTGTGTTGTTAGCCGAGCTTCTCTGTACTTTGCTGACATAGCAGCGCTGCTTTTAGTGCAGGGTTAGCATGCTCCACTGGTTAGCTCACAGTCGCTGCTCTGCGCTACTCCCTACTCCCATCCGGGGGTTACAGCTAATAACGTACGTTCCTTCTGACGCCATCATCACAGAAGCGTATAGCACCACCTCCAGGTCCCCCTCAGGTAAACACCGTGTGCTCTGTCGGCCCTTTTGCTGTTGTTTGCACCGTTAGCGCTGTTAGCATCGTTAGCTGCGAGGTGCCAGCTCAACCGTCGCCATGTTGAGAGCCGTTGAGAGGCAATCGAAATACTCCCAAGCGTGTAAATAACATCTAAATGTGTAAACTGCAGTATGTGCAGGTATAAATTAGTAGTTGGTGTAGTAAAATATGAAGCTAAAGCTAAAGCTGCAGCGCCGTGATTTGGGGAACTTCCAAAACCTCGCGTCAGAGCTGGAGAGGCAACGGAAGCCGTGTGCGCAACTTGACAGTGAGCGCTACACAGAGCAGACTGACAAGTGTCTGTCAGAGTTTGACAAACGCTTTCAAGACTTTGCTTTACTCGAGCCAGTCGCTACATTTATGTGCTGCACATTTCGGGAAGATATTGAGGTTGATTCAAAAATTACAACGCTGTTTCACCTGAACTCGTCTGGAGTGGAGGACGATGTTTTGACACTACAGGCTGACAGTCAGCTGAAGTCCAGCGCTCATGGACAGTTTTGGATCTTACTCACAGAGGAAAAGTACCCAAACATGAGGAAATGTGCTTCCTTCTTAACTGCATTATTCGGCTCTACTTATTTATCTGAGTCAGCCTTTTCCCACATAATGAATATTAAGTCCAAATACTGTTCCACCATGACTGATGATCATTTGAAGTCTGCCTGGGGCTGGCTAGCAGCTACTGTCCGGACTATGCAATCCTGGTTGATTCCATTCAGTGCAAGTCATCAGAGTAAGGTATGACCAACAATGTACAGAATTGTATTGTGCCATAAGGATTTATGCAGTTATGTCTGGATGTCAGGATGTCTGTTTTATCTTCAAAGCCTTTTCTGCTAATTGCAATAGTTTTGTGATACAAGTAGTTTAAATCATAATCCAAATAGTTATTAAATAAAGAGCTGGTGTCCTTCTGTCACTTCAAGTTCTCCAACTCTGAATAGAACCCAACAAACGATGCTGCTTGTGTTAAATGTCAGTGTTTCTTTCACAGCCTAGTTGGACTCAACTTCAACATGTTGCCTGGCAACAGCTGGTTGTCAGCACCCACTCAGATGTATGTGTGTGTGTGTGTGTGTGTGTGTGTGTGTAAGTAACATGATGAATAAGACTAACTGTGTGGGCAGTTAAAGTGCTGGGCAGATATTCAGAGAGAGAATAGATGGATAGAGGAGAGAAAGAGGAGGAAAGAGGAGTTAAGAGAGAAGGAAAGAAGGAGTTTAGAGGGGAGGAGAGAAGGAAAGAAGGAGTTTGGGGAGGAGGAGAGGACACTTGAGAGGAAATAAGAGAGAAAGAGGTTGGAGAAACGAGAAGGCATCAACTTCTCTTGTCTTTCTCGTATCTCTCTCTCACAAACACTTTCAGACAGAGTGGCGTTTCCATGGTGACCACTATGGGATGCCAAACTGGTTGCTTGGTAAGACGGAGGCGGAGGAAGAGGAGGAGGAGGAGGAAGAAGAGGTCGAGGCCGGTGGATTTTTTTCCAGCTCTTCCACAGTGACTGAAGTGTGCGGGTGGGCTCTCTCCCCTCTCTCCCCTCTCTCTCTCTCTCTCTCTCTCTCTCTCTCTCCCCTCTCTCTCTCTCTCTCTCTCTCTCTCTCTCCCCCCCCCTCTCTCTCTCTCTCTCTCTCTCTCTCTCTCTCTCTCTCTCTCTCTCTCATAGCACCAGTATGAGTGTGGGGGCGGCTGTATTATCATTGCTTGCTGAATTATTTGCATCAGATTTTTGCAGTGAACAGAAAGTGTGAAAGGTGCTGTTGGATGATTATGGGTAAACTTCTGGCAGCTCACCTGAATACGTTTTCATGAAATGTCCCAGGTGACGTTAACACGCCTCTAGCATGTCACTGTGGCGTGAAGTAATCAAGCATTTCCAATAATTATGCAGATGTGAAATTCAAGATCCTGTACCCGTTATCAGAATTTGAAACAAGTTCACCTTTCTGGGACGAAGCTTCAAAAGAAACAGCTTCGTTATTTACCTTTTTTGTTGCAGACATTTTTGTTCTGTTAAAGCAGGAGTAGCCCAGGTGGAATTCATAAAACTAACAAAGACTCTAGACGATTTAAGTGTCCAATACTCAGTGAGTGTCGATTCAACTGTATAAAGTGTTTGTATCCTCATTTATATAATTAATATACAGTTTATACGTACAAAAGGGCTTTTAGGAGTTGCTAGTTCTTGTTGTTTTCTGTGGAGACCTGCGACTACCTGCGACTACCAGTCCATTACAGCCCCCCCCCCCCCCCCCCACACACACACACACACACACACACAGACACACACACACACCCACCCACACACACACACACACACACACACACACACACACACACACAGTTCGTCACAGCTCTGTCATGGCGCTTTTTTCATGATAATGGATGGAGGGTTTGAGCTCCAGCATGTTATGTAAGTACGTCATTACATTAAGATCTTATTCAAACACACACTAACAACTAACACCTCCTTCTTGTCCCGATCGTGTGTGTGTGTGTGTGAGTAATGTCTCGGGGGGGGGGGGGGGTTGGCATGACGACAGAGCGTCCCCTAACATTGTATCCAGGGAGAGTTGGTCTCTAAGCACCGACACATGCACACATACAATCAACGTTTATCCTCAGCGTGTTTTTAAAATTTGATTTAAGAGCAGATATTTTATGAGAAAATAAGACTTAAAGGATTATATGTGCAACACACACACACACACACACACACACACACACACACACACAGAACAGGAGCTCTGTTCCTGCTGTGTCAGGGTTTGTGTTGCCGATCAGGGATTCTCTGGATGTGATTTAATTGGATCAGAGGACAGGTAGGCCTAATCGCCTCACGTGACAACATGGCTGGGTTGTGTTTGTTTACATCATACACTGACATACTATGTATAGACACACAGTGGTAGATTTAATGGAAACCGGCAACCAGCTGCTTCACACTGATCAGCATTACAAATGATTTGACTTCTCAAATGGTGGGCAGGTCTAGATGTTCATTTCATTTTTCTAACTCTGACTTGGTCCTGAAGTTCAAGGAGTTTCAAGGATGTTTAACTTAACTTAACCCAACTTAAATTGTTGCGATTTAATAGTGTAGGTCAAACATGTTCCATTATAACTTAACTTACTTAACTGTGGTAAAATGTTTTCCATCGTAACGTAAGTTAACTTAACTTAACCGTTTATGTTGTCCATTGCAACTTAACTTAACCAAATTTAACACAAAGGCAAATTCTGATAAACCAATCCACTTTGAGACTTAAGTTGTTTCTTCAAAGCAATTACACCAAGGTTTTTCCTTTTATCATAAATAAAATATTACCATAGATTTATTTATTTGACAGATTACTTTCAGCCTGAAACGTTCCAGTCCTTCTACAAACGAACTCCGGCTCCGACACGTCATTCATCAGTCATCATTCATAGAACTCACATACAATCTGCCGTTAGCTAGTGAATGAGGAGCAGCTCTCAGTGTTTTTACTCTGGGGAGGGAAGAGAAGGTCTTCGGGGTGCGTTTGATTCGTTGATCAGAAGCGGGTCTTGAAGCCGGAGAGCTCCAGCTTGTCGATGGTTCTCTGGTTGGTGAAGGAGGCCTTGGTGATCCGGCTGGATGGACTTCCTTCTTTACTCAACCACACCTTCCTGTGGAGGACACAGACAGAAGAAGACATGATTATGTACATCTGTTCAACACAACGAGACAATAGGATTAAACATTTTCAGTTTCAGTTTTGTTACACAAAATCCAACTATCAATAAACGGCTTTCCCATCTTTCTGTAAGATTAGGAAAGTCCAACTGACCTTGCACTGTTCTTACAGCGCTGTGATTTTTGGATATTTTTGGATATTTTCCTGCATGCACTATTGGCCAGACCAACGTCATCGTGGGAGAAAAATTTTGAAAAAAGATTAAATATCCTCCACAACCAGCCACTGAGGGATCAAGCCACTATTTGGACAACCTGGGGCATGATGGGAAAATACAAACATTCCTGCAGCTATATTTAACCCTGAGAATCCAGTGTTCTGCAGCAGAAAGACTCCGTTTTACCACCGAACCACTGATGACTGTGACGCTTCTGATGGGGTGTGTGTGTGTGTGTGTGTGTGTGTGTGTAGATTAAAGGAGATTTCAGGGGATCAGGGTCACGTCCATGTAGATGAGAGAACGAGAGAGAGAGAGAGACAGAGAGAGAGACAGAGAGAGAGAGAGAGAGAGAGAGAGAGAGAGAGAGAGAGAGAGAGAGATGTAGATGTGAGAGAGAGAGAGAGAGAGAGAGAGAGAGAGAGAGACAGACAGAGAGATGAGCTGTCCTACTTTTGTTTTGGGCAAAAACTTTTCCATCTACAGTCGACCGATCTGTTCTGTGACCCACTACTCTACTGAACACACACACACACACACACACACACACACACACACACACACACACACACACACACACGGGCTTTTAGGGTTAAGTCTCCAGCAGCTGGATGTTTGTTGGTTTGTAATCTGCTGCCATTTTCCTCTAAAACAACACACTGATCCCTTTGATCCACACACACACACACGCTCGTACTTCTATACAAGTGAGGACCCTCGTTGAGAATACATTACCGAGCCCCCAACCCTAAAAAGGATAATTCCTGTTTAATATGACTGACCTCTTGTTTTTGTTTTGTATGTCAACTCTGTTTTGAAGTGCACCTTTTGAATGATATAATATTCCACATGGTCCTCCTGTCTGAGGCTGGGCAGACAGATTTCTGAGCAGATATCTACAGACCATTTCACAGTTGCAAACATAAACATTCCAGATGTTCCAGATTCCAAAAGCCTTTACTTTGTCATTTTGGCCAACGCCATCTTGTTTTGTTAAAATCAGAAGTGACACAAGAGGATGGAGCCAAGCTGACGTCTGATTAAGACACTTTTAGGCAACCAAAATCATAGACAAAAACACTCTGCTGTATGGTCTATGTTACCATAATTTACTCAATGAACATCATGCTGTATTGAAGAAGACTTGAAACTAGAGATTGAGACCATAAACTCATGTTTACAATGTTTACTGATGTAATAAATCCAGTAAGAAGTACGGTCATTTTTTCATAGACTTCTATACAATCTGACTTCTTTTTGCAACTGGAAGAGTCGCCCCCTGCTGGCCATTAGAGAGAATGCAAATTTAAGACACTTCCGCAATGGCTTCTCTTTTCAGATCCAGAGGTTGCTGCCTGGTGCTCACACTGAACGTTAATTTGTACATTGGCAATTTAAATAGCCAAGACTGTTGACAAGAAAGAGAAGACGTTCTACCGATAAATCTATAACCTATAAAGGCTTAAAATGGCCCCAAAAGTCCTACCCCCCTATCAAACTAACTTTTTCCTGATTCAAAAACTAGTGGGGGGAACAAATGCTGCTGTTTTCTTCTGAGGACAAACTCTCTGTTCCTGGATTAATCTAATCCAACTCATGTGAGTGTCAGACACCTGTTACATCTGCTTTTCTCTCTCTTTCATCATCAAGCTTTCTTTCTTCCCCTCTATTTCTTTCTCATTCATCCTTCCATGTTGTCTCTGTGTATATTGTCATTGTCTGTACTGTCATTTTATTATGTTGGTTATTCTGAACATATCTTTTGCACGTCTGTCCATCCAGAGAGAAGGATCCCTCCTCTTTTACTCCTACTGAGGTTTCTTTACATTTCCATTTTCTCCCTGTTAACATTTTTATTTTTAGGAGCTTTTCCTTCACCAAAGCAAGGCTCTTAGGACAGAGGGTGTTGTATTCTGTACCCTTGACAAGTTTTTTTTTCACATTGACTTGGTTTCGCTCCAGCAAATTCCAAAATATAGAGCATTTTTTGTTTCAGTTCCTTCTTTGTTGTTATCCGCCTCTCTTTCTTTTCCTACATCCTTCAGTGTGTTTTTCAGGTTGTTAAGCTGCTCGGCTCTCTGGGAGTTTTCTTTTTTCTCAGAGGAAAAAGTGGAAACCACCCACTTGTTCACCTCCAACCTTCAGCTCTCACCCTCATCCTCTTTTTCTCCATCCCTTCTTACCATTTCTCACACTGCTTGTTTATCTCCTTCCTTCTTTTTCTCCTACACCCTCTCTCCTCCCCCTCTTTCTTTTTCTCTCTCCCTCTTTCCTTCCACCTCTCCTGTATCCTCCTTACCTCCACCCAGTATTATTGTTTTGCCCCTCCCTCTCTTACACTTCCTCCTTTTCTCCGCCCAGAGGAACAGCTGCTTCCTGTCTCCCAGGCCCTGCAGGAAGTGAGGTCGTGGTGAAAGTGGAGTCGACAGGAAGGAGGTGAGAGTGAGCGTGTTAACACGGAAAAGATGTCTGACAGAATGGAAGGAAATAGTAGAGAGAGTGTGGGTGTGTGTGTGTGTGTGTGTGTGTGTGTGTGTGTGTGTGTAGGTTTCATATACAATGAAATCGAGTAATCAGTGTGTGTATAAAAGTCACAGGGAGGTTAATAATGATTTATTAGCTATTTAAGTTAACCTGTATTTCCTTCTATTGCTATGTCAAACTCTCATTTATGTTAATGGCTTCTTGATTAAATTATATACTCCAATCACAAAATTAGATCTGCTAATATAGAAAATAAACCTGTGTTTCATATCACAGTGTTGTGTGCTTCTACTTTTACGTTTAAGTTATAATAAAACAGATGTTATTCTTCATGGGAAAGTAGTTCAGCTGTTTGCTTCACTCCAATGAACTGAAGCAGAGGAATGTAGGTTTGGACTCCCTGTTGGTGCCAGACAGACGGGGTTTACGCTTAAAGATTGATTGTGCAAAAAAAACAACATAAACATTGTCCAAATATAAGAACAAAGAGATAAGATCCAAAACAAAAAGAAGGAAACACTGATTCAATCCAACGTGGAAACAGGAAGACAAAAAATACAAAATAAAATAAAAACTAATTCTAAAAATAAAAGGGTTGACAAACTCAAAAAAACCTTTGCAAGGCCAACATTTTAAACGATTTGATATTTACATTGTTTGCATCCATGTTTACTAGCTAGCAGTCTCATGTTGTAATGTAGTGAAGGTAAAATCCCTCCACCTCCCCCAGAGAAATAAATCCAGATCCTGACATCTAACATCTAAATCATGACAACAATTTAATTTTAATATAATTTATACAAATAGGACATTTATTAAAACTACCAAATATCTCCATACATATCTCCTCTTTCCATCTTTTCTGTAATAAAATGTGATGCCTGTTTTGTTAACAAATGGCTGTTTCATGATTTATTTATTCTATTTTTCTGTAACTGGTCCAGCAAACTCCACCCGCCTGATGCAGCAAGGAGATGAAAACAAACACCAAGAATTCTATCATTGTTTTAGGATTTGTGTGTGTGTGTGTGTGTGTGTGTGTGTGTGTGTGTGTGTGTCTGGTAAGAGAGCAGCAGATCCCCGGAGACAGTGATGTCATCTAAGAGAGACGTCCACACCCTGATGACATCACTCCCGCCGGACAGAGAGGAGGTCAAAACAAAGAGAGCTCCGGCTTCAGCTTCATAACCGATTATTGGTTGTAACCATTCATTCAGTGAAGGAAAGAGAGAGAGACGGAGGCAGTGATGTGTTCAAGAACTGGTTTCTGATCAGGTCATTTTTTTGACTGAATAAAAAAAAACAATAGAGTAAGTAGCATAGTAGAGAAAGCTGCACAGACTGCAACTCTCTGTGTGACATCAACCGAACTGAAGCTCAGACGGGACAGTTGTGAAGGTGAAGAGCGCCATCTAGGGGCTGAGAAAAGTAAAACCTAAACACAAGAAGTGAATGTGAGGGCAGCGCTCAGGTCAGATCTGTAAACTGAAGGAATTTGCTCTTTGAGCGTTTTTTTCTACTTCAAATAAGTAGAGAATGAAATCAGATCTTTCAATTTACTGAGATGCACCATCTCGTTTTCATGGGGGTTGTCACACACAAAAACATGGATGTTAACAAACACTTCAACAAAGACATGAACAAAAAAATAGATATATGAATGAAAAAATGTAACAATCTTAAGACATAAAACAATCATCACGGTAACACTAACACACACATAAGGGCTCTCACACAATCCCAAACCACACATCTGGTACAAGTGTCATATTCACTAAACTTTGGGGGGGGGCATGTCTTATTTATTGACAGATCATGACCATGGACTTTTGTTTGTTGTCTGTTGTTCTGTCTTTTAATTGCTGTTACATTATTATTTACTGCGCTGTACCACAAATTGTCTTGTTGGGGACAGTAAAGGTTTCTAAAGTCGAAAGAACACGATGAGGAACAATTCAAAATGAAAAAAATAATTCTCTGCTGGTTTATATATCTGTTTATATGTCCTGCAGTAGGCGACACAGTGTGTACGCTTGTTCAATTGTATTAAAGTTCTTCGATCCTCTGAGAGAAAAATCTAAACAGGAAAAACAAACATGCTGTCATTGTGTAGTTGTGTTGCATTATAGCTTTGAACTCACATCTCGGCCACCATGTTAGCAGGACCCTGGACCTGTCCCTCCACCGTCCCATGGTAGGTGTTCCTTACCCAGCCGACCAGACCGAGCTGCAGACCCTTCTCCTCTGAGTACTGCAGGGAGGGAGGGGTTAATGTTGTTCATACTTAAATCAGATAAAGTCAGTGAACCTGCACCACAAAGTAGTCAGCCATCTAACGAGAAGCAACACTAAGTCTTCAGTTCTGACATGGTTCTTAGAGCAACAGACTCGGAGCATAAAAATGCCTAGACAGCCTGTTGAGGCATGAACAAATGTGCGTGCAGAGAGTCTGAATCTAAAGTCTAAACAGCAGCTTCATTTGTGTTAAGTGGACAAAGAGTGTCAGTGAAGTGAATGTAGCTCTGGTGGCAAAGTGGGGACACAGGAAGCAGCAGGTGGTGATGAGAGCAAACGGAGAAACTCACCATTCTGAAACAGACTCCTGTCAAAAGAAAAGAGCGAGAGAGAGAGAGAGAGAGAGAGAGAGAGAGAGAGAGAGAGAGAGAGAATGTCTTATATGTATATATCATTGTTTCCACTTACCAATAC